>NW_012156449.1:92498-124382 GCF_000151545.1 Saprolegnia parasitica CBS 223.65
GGAGCCGTTCATTGCGCAGTTTGCCGACGTGTTGGTGATCGACACGGGGTCCGCGCCGGTGCGGATGACGCTGACTCACGGCACGGTGTTGCACTGGCGCATCGCAGACGACGACGAGGACGACGAAGTTCTTGGCGACGATGGCAAGGTCCTCACGGTGGCGCTGGCGAGTCCCATGACCTCGTCGTACGAGCGCATCACAGCGTACATCCTCGATGACGACGAGGCCGACACGCCGCCGACGCGACGTACCGTCGACAAGCTGGCGTTGCCCGACTATGTGCTGAGCGAGCCAGTTGTGCTTGACAATTTGGAGAGCGTTCTGGCGGAAACGGACTTTGCGACGCTCCGCACGGACGTTCTGCAGCTCCAGCAGCGCTTTGCGGTCAAGTCGGCGCTGCGCATCAACCTCCAGCGTGAGACGAGCGGACCCAACCAACAAGTGCTGCGGCAGAAGATTGCGTCGTGCGAAGACGAGCACAAGAAGCTTGTTCGCACTGTCGCTCGTACCCCGTTGCTGATTTACTTCAGGCAGATGCTCCAGCATTCGTCGGCGGCGGTGCGCGAGATGCTTGTCATTGACCTCGAACGTCGGCTCGCTGAGTGCACTAACGCCGTGGCCGCGACGGCCCAGGCAGAGTGCGGTCAAGCCTTTGCCGCGTGCAGCGACGTCGACGACGAGGCCACGCGCTCGGCGTATGCCTTGGCTCTCAAAAAGTGGAGCAACATGGTCACGGGCCTCGAGCACCTCTGGCGCGAGATCTCGCACATCTACACGACTAACCAAGAGGCGTACGCAACCTCCCCCAGCTCGCCGTGCAGCATCTCCTCGATGGGTTTCCGCTTGAGCTCATGGACGGTGATGCTGGTATGGTCAATGACAAGTGGATCCGCGCGGTTCTGAACCGCCTCGAAGCGACGCTTGCGCCAGGCGCTCGCGTCTTTGTGCTTTCGGTCATGGGCGTCCAGTCGTCGGGCAAGTCGACGCTGCTCAACTCGATGTTTGGTGTCCGTCTTCGGACGAGCGTCGCCCGGTGCACGCGCGGTGTGAACCTCCAGCTGCTCGCTTGCAACAACTGCGACGACTACGACTATGTCTTGCTCCTCGACACGGAGGGCATCCAGTCGCCCGAGTACGTTGGTGTCGAAGGCACGGTCTGGCGCGACAACCGCATGGCGTCCGTGGCCATTTTGCCGGCGGACGCGACCATCATCTTGACGAAAGGCGAGGCGACCAACACGATCAACGACGTGCTGCCGATCGTGCTCTCGGCGTTTGCCAACTCGGAGCTCGCGGCCGCGTCGGGTGGCCACCTCTCGTCCAAGCTCTACTTTGCGTTCAACCAGATTGACGTGTCGCAGACGAACAACATGGCGTCGAGTCTCCGGGCGCTCCTCGACAGTCTTCGCAACAGTGCCAAGCAGATTGCGGCGGTGCGGCAGACCGAGACGGCCACTTTCTTGAGCGACTTTCGCGCCGACATTGCCGACGAGGCGGGGAGCGACGTCCGGTTCCTCGGCATGACGCAAGGCCAAACCACGCCGCCAAACGACGTGCCGCTGCCCGACTTTGGCGAGCGCCTCGTCCGGTTCCGGGACCACATGCACACCCGCGCCACTGAAAGCCAGTGGCAGGCGGTCGCACTTGTCGACACTCGAGGCGATCGTCGCGACGTCACTGAACCAAGATGCGTTCGCCAAGTGGGCGACGACGATGCTCGAGGGCTGGGTCGTCAAGAAGCAGCGCCAAGCGGCGCACTCGGCACGCCTCGTCCAGGCCAAGGTCCAGCACCTCTTTGAGTACGACGCCATCACCAAGGTCTACAAGGAAAAGCTCCAAGCAAAAATTGTGGATCACAACGCGCGGTTTGGGCCTGAAGAGACGATGCAGGCGTTTGACAACATCTTTGGCGAAATCTTGGACGATGCTCGCAAAGAAAATCCAGCGTTTGCGAGCCAAGTCCCCAAGCACGTGCGCGCCGTTATCCACAACAACCATATTTTCACGCCGGACGAGCTCGCGCGGCTGAACACGGACGACAACGACGAGTGGACGCCAGTCAAGCTGGCAACCAAGGTGGCGCGAAAGTTCTCGAACGTTTTCGTGTCGAAGGACACGACGCCGCGTGACACGGAGGTGACGGGCGCTGTCTGTGATCTTGTGCGCAGTCTTCTCGCCGATGTCGACCGCTACTCGGACGACGTGGCGCTGTCGTGTGCGCGCGACGTGCAGCGCCTGCTGGCGTCCAAGCAGCTGACGCCGTCCCAGCACAAGGCGGGTCTCCGCGCGCTCACCTCGATGCTCACGGATGAGCTTCAGCTGCGCCAACTGCGCTGGGACGAGGCCAACAGCGTCGTCGCCAAGTTTGCAGCGTGTAAAGCGAGCATGCTTCTCTTTGCACAGAACGTGTGCGATGGCCAAAAGGCGGCGCAGCTGCTGTCGACGACGCTGGACGAGTGGCTGGGGCTCAACTTGGCCAAGGCATTTGAAGAAGAGGTTGTGAGCGTGGTGGCCTCGTCGCTCAAACACGCGCGCTGGGTACGCGCCGCTGATGCGATGCAAGCCGCGTTGGACACGGATCTTCTTCAGTACTTGCGCAAGAAGAAGACGCGCAAGGTGCTGAGCCTCATCGAGGAACCGACCGCGCACGCGGCCGACATGACGAGCACACTGGTGCTAAAAGAGGTTCAAAAGTGCTACGTCAATGTCAGCAAGAAGCTTGTGCGGGACATTGAAGAGAGTGTCGCGACGGCCGCCGACGCTGCAACCCACGCCAGCTCGGAACGCACCAAGTGCTTTGTGCATGCGCTCCGTGTGTCGCTCCAGAGTCGCCTCAAGTGCAGCGGTACCAGTGCGCTCATCGAGAACCTGCCTGCCGCCCCGGGGGTCATGAACTGCGACGACCAAGGGCCATCGGCGTTTGCTCTCACGACGGACCAGGACGCAATCAGTGTGCCGCAAGCTCTCCTTCGGCGACTTCGTGCGACGGCCTTAGAGCTGCGTCCGTCGACGGCGTGTAGCTCGACGATGACCAAGGCGGTCATTGGCGTCATCCGAAACGAAGCGTACGGGGCCGTGGATGGCATCGTGCCACGCTGTGGGGCACCGTGCCCACGTTGCTGCTGCCCGTGCACCAAGGCGCTCGGGCATACCTCGACGAAGGACGATGCGCTCCACGACACGTACCACCAACCGGGGGGCCTTGTTGGCGGTTGGGTGGATACGACGCACGAGCTTGTGTACCGAAGCTGTGCGACGTCTGTCGTCGATGATATCGGCATTGTTTTCGCGAGCGGCGTCCGCCCCTACAGAGACTTTGAGGCGATCTATCCTGGGTGGGCCTTGCCGCGCGTGACCAAATTTCTGCCGCTGCGCGAGTACATCTTCAAACAATGCCAGTCCGAGCTCTCGCAAAAGTTCAACAAGCTCCCGTGCACATCGATACCCATCTCATACGCCCACAACCTCGACGACATTGGGACGCAGCTCGAGCGTCTGCTCCATTAACCACTGATGGGCGCAATAAATGCATGTCTTCCGATCATTCGCCACTGCTGTCGACGTGCAATCGTCGCCGAGTAGCTTGCGAGGGACCGGCTCGTCCTGGTTCGTAAAGCGTCGCGGGGTCGCGGCCGTTTGAAATAGATGTTTGGTCCCCTTGAGACGAGGAGTTTGCAGCTGCATGGCTGACTGCTGAGGCGAATCTCGAGATTCAGCGGTGGTCCAAGTTGTTGTGCATGATCTGGGGGGATCAGGATGAAGATTAGGGTTAGATCTGAGTCTCAGTACGTGGCTAGTGCGCGTGTCTAACAACCGAGCTAAGCTCAGGCTAATCGAGTCATTGTTCAATCTGCTCTTCGTCTCTCAAGTCTCCCCGCGACAGCCAACGCGCCGTCACAACGACGCACTTCGGGTGTTGCCGTCGAGCTTGTCCACCGGGCGCTTGGACGACGAGCCGGTAGGCGCAAGGCGCGGAGGCTGCGCACCGACGCCCGCGACCGCGGATACATCATCATGTCCACTTCTACAGCCGAAGTACTCGCGCGCAAGAGCATCCGCAGCGCGACAACGACTGCGCTGGTAAATGTGGGCGAGGAGCAGCAAAAACGATCAACTGCCGCCCCGCGCAGACTACCGTCGGGTGCTCCGGGTGGAAGACGTGGTCGAGCGCCGCCATGGCCCAGAGACTGCCGGCATATAGAGGCTCAAGGTAAGACAAAACGTCCCGTGAACCTGCTCGAACGTCGGTAAGATGGCGTTGCAGAACGCGAGGCCCGCGCGAGACGCAAGTCAGTAGACAAGGAGGCCGCCCGACGACAGTAGCATTAGCATGAGAAACGGCAGCTTGGAGTTGGACGTTCTGGAAGACACGTCAAAGGGCTTTGTCCCTACGCTCTCGTCCATCCCGTCGTGTCGTCCAGGCGGCAATAGGGGGAAATGAAATGCCATCCGTGGAGCGAGGCTGAGACGATCGCTGTCCGTGCCCCACTGCCTCTCCTCCACACCGCACGTGCCGGCGTCGTTGATAGTACGAGGTGAAGCTACATCGAAGACGACATTGAGTAGTACAAGTTATATAGAGTAAATACGCACAGAATGGAACACTAGATAGATTGTTAAGCGGTCAGCACAGGGCCAGCGTTTCGGCTCGGCTCGGACAGGATGGTTTCAGTGGTCGGAAATCCTGTAAACTCGTCGGGTGCCATGTCGTTGAGCAGATTCACTGTGAGGAGGTTGGTGGCGTCGAGGGTCTTTTTGTTGCGTCGAAAGAGCTTGTGCTTATGGGCCTTGGGCTTGGCGTCGAAGCCCTGCGCGAGCTTCTTGCAGCCACAATGGCCGTTGTGCAGTAGCCGTTCGGACGACGCCTCGTGCGGCTCGGAGCTCGTCGCTTGCGAGACGTAAATGACGGGCACGCTGTCATCGTTGGACGACGACTTGGTCTCGCGCTGGTCGCGCGGCAATGGCTGCACGAGGTCGATCTGCGCCTCGTCGAAAAAGTAGCTCGCGACCGAGTTCTCGAACGCCTTGGTGTGCGTCACGTGGTGGAGACACCCAGCGTCCATGAGCGCGTTGCCAACGCGGACCGCCTCCTCGTCTTCGTACGCATACATGTGCTCGCGGAGGCAGCGCACGACCTCTTCGCCCGTGAACGTCATGTTGGGCTTGCCACGGCGCGACTTGTTCAGCGGCGTGTACTGCACGAGACGGGAGAGCACGTGGGCCACCGTGCCGCAGACTTCTTCCTGGAACGCCTCCAAAAGGCCCACGATCGCACTGGCGGTCGGACGAAACTCAGGGTCCGAGCACCACGCGCTCTCAAGGAGGTCGCGAAACACCGGGTGGAGCTCCGGGTCGAGCGGCGGGCGCTGCCCGTCGAGGACGGTCTTGAAGACGTGCATGTGGCTCGAGCTGCTCGCGTACTTTTCCCGCCCCGGGTGCAGCACGTCCCAAAACGTCACCGCGAGGCTGTAAATGTCGGCCATCTCGCTGTAGCTCGCCTCGCCTTGCCGGCCGTCAATGATCTCGGGCGCCATATAGTCGGCCGTGCCCCGCATCGTCATGAGGCGCACGCTCGGCGCCGAGAGATCGTGGATCTTGCCCGCCATCGAGCGCGACTCGCCAAAGTCGGTGAGCTTGACGCGGTTGGTGGCGTCCATGAGGAAGTTCGCGGGTTTGATGTCGCGATGAATAAACGGCGGCGAGAACGAGTGGAGGTACGCCACCGCGCGGGCCGCGTCGAGCATGTAGCAGAGCTGCAGAAGGAGCGGCTCTGTATAATCGTGCTTGGCGAAATGCAGCTTGTCTTCGAGCGACCCGCGGCAGAGCTCCGAGACAAGGCAAATCGTTGGCGGGAGCACACACATGCCATGGAACGTGACGACGTTGGGGTGCGTGAGCGCAGAGCAGAGCGCGGCCTCTTGGGAAAAGTCGACAATCGTCGCCTCCGTGATCTCGGTCGGCGAGTAGACTTTAATCGCGACCGGAATTTTCGAGTGGAGGAGCCCACGGTAGACGTCGGCAGACGCGCCGAGACCAATCTTGTGCGTGAGCTCGAGGTGGGCAAAGTCGATGATGTCGCGCTGGTGCATCTCGAGTAAAATGTGCAGTCCCTGCGCCGACACGATTTCCTGCATGCACTGGTTTTGCCGAAACAGCGCTTGGAGGTCGCACGCGCGCTCGCCGAGGCCACGCCAGTGCTGCGTGTCGGCGCGGAGCACGCGGTAAATGAAGAACGGGGCAGTCGACGCCCACGTGATCGTAAAGAAGACGAGCACGATCCCCGCGGTCGTTAAATTGGCGTAGAAGAGCTCACCGTAAATCAAAACGAGGACGTAATACCCGATGAGAAAGCCGCAAAACTCACGCAGCGCGCGCTGGTTGGCGCGTCCGAGTGGGTAAAAGCAGAGCCAAATCAAAAAGCCAATGATGGCGACGCGGTACCCGACCGTGACGACGTGGGCCGTGAGCGCCGGCGCGTCCGTGACGCTAAAGATGATCGTTGTCGAAAGTGGTATGAGGCAGAGCAAGAACGAGATCGCCATCGACCGCTTCAGCGCGGGCCGCGACACGGACCGTTGAAAGAGGAACGCAATGACCAAAAACACGATAAACTGCCGGCCTTCGTACAAAAATTCGGTAAAAATCGAGTTGAAAATCGGCTTGGTGTAGTCGGCGATCGACGCGACGATAAAGTACAACGTGTACGAGCCGGTGACGGCGCACATGACCCAGATGAGCGGCTCGAAGGACGGCAAGAGGATCTTGCGCGCCGCGTCCGAGTCGCCGAGGTACGCGGTCGCGCGGTGCCGACGAAGGTAGACGACGCACGCGACCGAGAGAAGAAACATGGCGCCATACCCGACCGTATACAAAATCTGGAGCACTTTAAACTGCGCGATGATCTTGTCGCGCGCTGCTATCGCCGCCAAGGCCGCCGGCGACAGCGTCGCCTCATCCGCGCGCCGCAGGTGTTGCTCAACGATGGACATGGTAAAAGGCAAAGTGCCATCGAGATGGAAGCGATCGGTAGCCAGCTTTGGTAGCCTACCGGTATTGCTTTGCATTCAGGCCAGTCACGGGCTCAGTTCGCCCACTGGGTACAGGATTTCTCCGGTTTGAACGTTCCGTTCTTCGATAGTATATGTCGTTGAAGAGAGGAATCTGCGTCGGGAGTGCAGTCACAGGTCAGGGATGTATGATTAGAGGCATTAGAGAGGTACTTGCCATTGCGCCATGCATGCCTACCACCTGTATGTGTCGCGAGTTTGAGGACGACAGTACGTAGTATGCGTTGGTCGTAGTACGCATGCATACCCACAGCGTTATCACCGCACCCACGATGTGGCAGCGGTGCGAGGATGCCGTACTACTGTACTGGAGCAGTGGTCAGCCTACGACCGAACGCATGGTACCGACCGAGTCGTTGTCGTCTCGTCCGCCCGCGTTGTTTCTCGAAATCGCAACCGGGTTCTCTGACCCCATGTCGCGAGTAAGATAATATGGCTACTCGTGGTAGCTTGGGGGCAACCATGGTGCAAGTAGGTCCTGCCCTCGCTGATACTGGTTGGGGTGGGAGATGCACGCTGGGATTTGGTCGCCCGCTATTCTATGCTTTTTCTGCCGTGCTGTTACTGTGCGAGCGTGTCACGAACGTGGATGTCGTCACCCCACATCATCGTCTCGTCGTCGTCCGTCTCTGGCTCCAAAAGCATCTCGACCGCCGACCGCTGCTTCTTGTACAGTCGGTACCGGCGCTTAGATGGCTTCGAAGCGGTGCCAAGGCCTTGGCCGTGTAAAGGGCACTTGCAGCGACCGTCGTCGTCGAGGGCAAACGCCAGGAGCGACGACCGTCGCGCCGACGGCTGCCACGTGTACTGTATCCGTGGGCTGTTTTGAAAGCTGCGCGCGTGTTTGACGTCGTGGAGGTGTCCTGTCTCGAGGAGTGCGTTGCCGACGCGAACGGCTTCGAATTTATCGCGAATGCCACGATTGGCGTCGATGAGAGCGTCGACGAGCTCGGCGCCCGTCGTGGGCATCGTCTCGCGCTCAAGGGCCATGGCCAGACGCGCCGTCTCGTCCTCGAGGAGGGAGGCGAGGATCGTGACCATGGAAGCGGCCGACGGTCGGTCGATCGCAGCAGGTGCCCACGCAGCGACAAGCAGTTTCCGCAGTGCTGGCGAGAGGGTATCGCGCAGCGGCGGGCGCGCGCCGTCGAGGACGAGTGTGAAGATGTGCATGTGATTCTTCGTGCCGCGCGGGTACTTGAACTGGCGCGGGTGCAAGATGTCCCATAGCGTCATGCTCAAGCTAAAGACGTCCGAGGCGGTCGCATACGACGCAGCACCTCGCTTGCCGTCGATCATCTCGGGCGCCATGTACTCGACGGTGCCGCGCACCGACATGCGCTGGACGTCGGCGACGCGCGACTCGCCAAAATCCGACAACTTGACGCGGTGGTTGGTGGCGTCGAGGAGGTAATTGGCGGCTTTAATGTCGCGGTGCAAGAGCGGCGGCGAAAATGAATGCAAAAACGCCACGGCGCGGACAGCGTCGAGCATATAACACAGCTCGACAAGCGGTGACAGCGGCGACGTGCAGCTCAGCAAGTCGTCGAGACTGCCGCGGCAGAGCTCGGCGACGAGGCAGATCATGGGCGGGCAGACGCAGAGGCCATAGAACGACACAATGTTGGGGTGGCGGAGCACGCCCCAAAAGCCCACTTCGTGGGAAAACTCGGCCACAATCGCTTCGGAAATCTCTTGCGGCGTGTACACCTTGATGGCGACGTCGAGCGACGAGTGCAGCGTGCCGCGGTACACGGTCGCGGACCCGCCAGCGCCGAGCCGCTGGTGCCACTCCAGATGGGCAAAGTCGATGAGGTTGCGCCGGTGCATCTCGAGTAGAATGTGGAGCCCTTCGGCCGACATGATCTCTTGGACACTGGCGCGGTCTGTATCGAGGTGCAGCGCGCGCACGCTGAGCCCGCGCCAGTGCGCCGTGTCGGCGATGAGCACACGCCAGACGAAGAATGGCGCGAGCGATATCCAGCACGAGCGCGCGATGTGCACGTACACGCTCCACGTCTCGAGGTGCGCGTTGCCTTCGCGTATTGCGTGGTACGAGAGCTGCATTGAGACGCCGCCGAGGGCGTAGAAGACCAGCGCAAACCCACAGAGTTCGCGCACGACATTGATATTGGCGCGGGCAAGCGGCCGGCACGCGAGGCGGAGAAAGAAGAGGACGAGCACCAAGCGCGCGAACACGGCGATCGCGTACTGCAGTTGAAAGACATAGCCATCTGTGTCAGGGCTCGAGCGCAACGCACTCGCGAGGCCCATGAGCCCCACGGGCGACACGAGTAGCAGGAGCGTTAGCACTAAAGTCCGCGAGATCGCTGGCACCGACACGCTCTTTTGGTAGAGGAATACAGCGACAAAGACGACGTGAAAGTGCTCGCCTTGGTAGATGGCTTCGTTGTACACGCACGCATATGGCCCGGGTCCTGGACCCGTGTAGCCGCGCGAGAGCGTCACGGCAAAGTACGTGGCGTACGTGCCCGAGAGACCGACAAAGCCCCATAGCATTGGCTCGAACGAAGGTAAGATGAGCCTCCGCGCGGCGCCCGAGCTGCCACGCCACGCGGTGGAGCGCTGCTGTCGCAGGTACGCAACGGAGACTAGCGCGAGGAGAAAGGCCACGCCATACTCGAGGCCATGGACCAATGCGGCGAGACGCGCCGTCTCCATCTTGCTCTGATAGCTCGGGAAGCCGTGTCAAGATATCCGGATGGTTGAAACTGCAAGGGCAAAGGTCAGACGACGCATGGTCCGCTTGCCGCCCTCCCTGATCCACTGCAAGTCGATGCAGCGAGCTTACGTTGTTATGGACCGATGATGCCACGCGTAAAGGGACTGGAGGGAGAGTCACAGCTACCGTCGTCCTTGCTACTAACGTTAGAAGTAGTAGCAAAGCACAGGGTCGTTCGAGGCGTGAGCACGTGGCGCGGAGTAGTTGCGGTCGTTTTGGGCATAGTTTCTAGCACCTCCTAAAACCACCGGCTCAGACATCCGCCGTCTCTTCCTCTCTTCCTCGACGCCGTCGTCCCCATTGCCTCAACAACTATTCGTTTACCGCTGCAGGATTCATGTCGTCGACTAAACCTGTGCCAAAGCACGTTGGACGACGTCTGCTCGCTCTTCCCACCGAGACGCAGCGTAGTTAGTCGATGCCATCGACTCGACTCGATTGCAATCTCCGCCCGCGCGAAGAACGCGATGGCAATGCGATGTAAAAATAGCGTAGTATACAAACCCTAGGTACCGCGATGGTGTGGGTTCATTTTTAAAAGCCAATCATATCGCGCTTAAAAATAGCTGGCCAATCCAAAGACGTGGAATGTCGCGCCTCGTGTTTCATTGGCTCATTTTGTGCTTCTATTTTTAGCGCGATGGCCATCGCGAGCCAACGCTTTTGAGTTGCAGTTGGGGTTTTGAACGCAAGCAAAGATGTCGTCGTCTTGTGAAGCGAGGTACGCTCATCTACGATCTGAGTGCTCGACACTCATGGCACTCGCAGACCGTCCCCGAAGCGCCGCGTGTCCAAGGCCGGGTTTGAAGATGCCAATGCCATGGGGCTGCTCCTCGACAGCTTCGCGGCCACCAACAGCCCCAAGCGCCACAACTATGGCAACATGTCGTACGACGAGCCCGCCTACCCGAAGAGCGTGAGCCTGCTGCGCCAAGGTACAGCACCACGAAGGCACCATGGCAACTTGTCATGCTGCTTGCGTCTCTAGTGCCCTTCAAGATCCTCGTGCCCGACAACACACCGCTGTCGTGTGAGAAGAGCAGCATGAGCGCCCTCTTTCCTACGACGCTTACACCGAAAGCCACGTCCAAGCCGTGCTTTACACCGACGCCGACTGCGACGCCGACGTCGAATGAGTTTGACGAGCTCCCCGACTCGAGCCTCGACTTTCTTTCGCACTCGCCCGAATACAACGACAGCATGTCGCCAGCGCCATTCGATAGTGATGCGACATTAGAGGTGCTGAGCGATGCCACGACCGCACCGACGTTTGACCTCTCAAATTGCATACCGCCGGCGCCGTCGCTCCAAGACATGGCACACAACATGTATGCGATGGAGAACCTCATGGGCTACCGCCGGCTGCAAATGCCGCCGTACCCGGGCATGTTTGACGGTCTCGACCCGCAGCAACAGCACCACCACCACCATCACCACGCGTTGCTTGGTGCACCTGTCGTGCACCCCGGCAGCTGGTGCGAGCGCGAAGACAAGCAGCTCCGAAAAGCCATCAAGAACCTCGGCACAAAAAACTGGAAGCAAGTCGCGATGATGCTCAACACTGGCAAGACCGACGTTCAGTGCTTGCATCGCTGGAACAAGGTCCTCAAGCCCGGTCTTTTGAAAGGCGCTTGGAGTGCCGAGGAGGACGACGTGCTCCGGTCGCTCATGCTCAAGTACGGCGTCGGCAACATCCGTTGGGCTGACGTCGCGAACCACATCCAAGGCCGCACGGGCAAGCAGTGCCGCGAGCGCTGGCGCAACTGTCTCAGCCCCGACATCAACAAGGGCGAGTGGTCGGCCATGGAAGACGAGGTCATGTTCCGTGCGCAACAGCGCATGGGCAACCGATGGAGCGAGATCGCCAAACTCCTTCCGGGCCGCACCGAAAATGCGATCAAGAACCGATGGAACTCGAGTGCGCGCAAAAACTGGTTTTCCAAGCAGCAAGCCAACGGTACGACGGCCGAGTCGTCGCTCCAAGACGACGACTGCTGCGACGACATGAGCGAGACGGCGTCGTCGTCGCCCGCGCCGTCGACCAGCGACAGCATCGACGATGCGCATTTCAACTTTAACGACCTCGCCAAGGTCGTCGAGTCATCGTCGCCCATGCAGCACCGTGGACGGAGCGATAGCGTCAACAGTGTCGCGTCCATGAACAGCAGCGTCGTCGACGAACTCGAGTTCCTCGTCGGCGACGAGGAGAGCGGCAGCTTTCCCGACGGCTTGCTCTTGGGCACCCACGACCTCATGGACGCCGATCTGAGTTTGCTCTTTGACGCGGTCGAGCAAGACTTTGCAGACGCCGACGGCAGCGACGAGACCAGCAGCACGACGTCCGCGGCCTAGTTAGGATTTTTGAATGTGTCGCGTTGAGACTCGCATCGAGAAGCAGCCGCTAGGAATTAGCACTAATTAATAAGACAACATCACCATCACACTTGGTCGCTTCGTAAAAATATGCCGAGGCGAAGATGCCATCACAATAATATATGATGCAGGTAGTGATAGAGTATCAACGTTTTGAATAAGGTATCATCATTTCCACCTTGATGTATAATCCGACCTTGCGAAAACAATGGAGTCATGCGCGTGCGGTGGTTTGCTCCCATGGACGTACCAAGAGTACGTATATATACCCTTGAACGTACCAATGTATGCACCCCGGGGCACACACACATCGATCGCTGCCATCGTCAATGGGACAACATGTATTGATTGACGTAAATTATCTATTTTTTGTTTGTTTTTTTCGCGGGTCGCCTTAGCGTGTGCTTCGCTGGCGACTTCGATCGCGAGGAGCGTCGCGCCGCCGTCGGCCGGCAGCGGGTCGATCGGAGCTGCGCCTTTGCAGCGCTGGTTCTCCAATGTGGATTGCAGCTGCGCCGACTCCCAGTCCACGAGTACGCTGCGAATCTAGGCGCGCGGGCATTCTTATCCTCGTCGCTCAATCGCAAGCGAATGTACCTCGGCCTTGCTCGTTACGACGTTGAGCGCTGCGTCTATTTCGTCCTGCGCAAGGTCGAATGCATCCTTATTGTACTACGCACGATGCATGGGTCGTTCACGGCGGAAGCAGCAAGCGCACCTGGTTCTTCAAGCGCGGGTTGGCGCCGTGGTGCAAAAGCAGCCGCGCGACGCGTTTGGATTGGTGGAAGATCGCAATTGCAATGGGCGTCCAGCCTTTGGCGTCGCGGGCATTGACGTTGGGCTTGAAGACCTTTGTGTACACGTCTTGGACGGCGGTCGCACGTTTGTGGGCGCGGAGCATCGGATGATTGTCGTCCTGAAACGACTAGACAAAAGACCTAAGTCCTTATTCTCGAGTCCATCAAGAACCTTCCAAAAGGAAAGAAGCATGTGAGCACTCTCTGCATTGTCATACTGAGCAGCCAGAGCCAAGAGGGTCGCGCCCCGCTCGTCCCGAACGTCCGCTGTCCCTACAATAATTTTGTAGTTCGGGTAGGCTTGGACGACGGTACAAGCGTACCCCGGGGCCGCGTCTCGGTGTCGACGGCTTCGCTTGCGAGTGCGGCAAGCTTTTCTTTGAGGGCTTCGGCTGCCGCACTCGCAGTCGATGATGCCGTTGCAATCAGATCTTGGTGGATGCGCATCATGGCCACCTGCTCGCGCTCGACATGGCTCGTGAGGCGCTCCTGGAGCTTCTTCTCCAGGAGCACACAAACGACAGGAGCGTGAAGCCTCCCGACGCATGCTATACTTCGTAGCGCTCACGAAGCAGTGTCTCGGTCGTTTCGACGTTCCACTCGCTGAGGACGGCAGCGATGTCCTTGGTTTTCGCCACGTCAAACGCTCGCTCGCTACAAGACGCAGTGCAGGGTGCTGCTGTTGATCGTCGTACCCTTGTTGCGTCGTGCACCGCGGGTCGCCGCCGGCGTGCAGCAGTGCCAAGACGGCGTTCAGGTGGCCATTGTACGCGGCACGGAAGAGCGGCGACCGCCCCGCGTCGTTGCGCGCATTCGGGTTGGCACCCTCAATGCGACGATAGGCGTGCCTGGGTGATCGAAACGGGAGAACGTACGAGCGCCAAGAGGTGCGCAATCATCTCGTCGTGGCCTTGGCACGCGGCTTCCGAGAGCGCCGTGTGTTTGTGTCCGTCTTCGCTTTCAAGGTGGTATCCCTTCTCGAGCCAGCTGTCGAGGGCGGCAATGTCGCCATCGAAACCAGCCTCGACAACGTCGACGCTGTTGCGCCGCACCTGAAAGAGAGTGCGGCATTCGTCCTCTTACGTAGCAAAATATGCAGTACCTCTTTGAGGCCAAGCGCCGATGCGACCGGGTCGTCGCCGTCGTCAGCGGCGGCGAGCGCGTCCGGCGGCAGCACGGACACGAGACACATGCGCTGGCGCGTCCGGGGCGGTGGCGCGACGGCACCGTAGAGCAATGCAAACTTGAACGCATCGCACGGAAGAAAGAGGTTGGGTTCCGGATCCCCTTCGTCCTACAATTGTAGATGAATTGAATGTACATTGCCCCATGCGATAGTAGTATAACATGCTAGTATACCTTGCGGAGCAGGGTCGACCACACTTCGGGTTTGAAAAACTCGGCGCGATCGAGGACGTGGTGCGGAAAGGCGCCGTCGAGAAAGTACGTGTCGAGCTCGACACCGGTGAGCTTATCAAAGCAGATGGTCATGAGCGAGCCAAGGCGAAGCGCCGCTACAATGTATTTTCAATCGCTGTTGACGCGGCGTCGATTTCTACCGACAAGGTGACGTCGCAGCGACGCCTCCGTCATGTCCAAGGGATTGCCTGCGAGGAGGAAGCAGCCGCGCTGGTACTTGAAGAACTGGGCTGCTTGGCCACCTGTGTGATCCACAACGAGTGGGTACTTTTCGTAGACATAGACGGCCTTTTCCAACGCGGCGGGCAAGTCCTTGAGCGTCGTGCGGATCTCGGGCGCCATGGCCTCTACGCCGCCTTCATCATCCACGTCGTTGACGTCTATGAACCTTGCGCCGCGCGCTGCTTTATATCCAAGATCAGCTGTGTCACCATTTCCGTAGTGGGTCCATGCAGCTGCAGCGCGGTGACGACCATGCTCGGCTCCATATCGATAAGCTGGCTCCCGCTCACGTCTACGCGAGGTTCGATTGGACGAATATGCTTGCTGCGCGTGTACCATTGGCAGCGATCCACTGCACCACGAGATGGCGTGTCGCTTCGTCGGCGATGGCCTGCGCCGCAAAGTCGCTGACGTCGGTGGGCCGCCATTCGAGCACGGGCTTGGTGGGCGTGCTGCAACCGCTGCCCATAGCGTGGCTTCCACGTACTAACCGCCGTCGTTACGCCCGATTCGTAGACCCTACTCCACCGACGCATCTCCACTCGTCTTTGCCCACGCGCTTCCTCCTCATGTAAAACTTCTCGACTTGGATGGCATGGATGTCCATGGATGACACCGCCGCGCGCCGCGTCGTCATCGGCTTGCCACGTCACGCATGCGCAAGTTCAACTAGGATAAGTCCTACCGGAAATAAACTCTGAACTTTAACACGGCGCTGATATCCTGGCCGGACACTGGAATCAGGGCTCGGAACCATCCGGACAACGTGGATCGGCAACCGGAATGGGACAGGCCTCTGCTTTCCTCTTGCGGTTTGTATGCCACGTGGCCACGTCCTAATGTTGAAGCCCTTGGCACCCATGACCAGACCTGGTTCTCCCCGTCGCTCTTCGGTTGGCCCACTCTTGGCGTCGCCCGCCGTGCTGGCGTCGGATACCTCCACAGTATACTGGATATTTCGAACCTTGAACCGGCAGCCGCGGGCACAAAGGCTTGGGATTTGTATGGAAAGAAGCTGCGTCGTCAATCTCGGCCGGCATTAATATATATTCAAAATGGGATTTAACGGGCACATGGGTGTTGGCATTGTATTTTAATCCAACCCACCCCGTAAAGTATACAAAGAACAAGAGAAGAAGAAGGAAGGAACCATTGAATTGCATCTGGTTCTGCGTTAATTCATTGCCGACGGAAAAAAAGAGAAGCGTTTGAGGCGCAATATTTGCAAGTTGCGCGTCTCTGCGGACGATCGCGACGACCGAAGCGCCGCCCGCTGCCCATCCGCTTGCATCTTGGTCATGCAGACGGACGTAGTACTCGACTTCCCCATCCACCCGGTTGGCGTCATGGACAACCAGCAAGAGGAGGGCCTGCGCGCCAAGGAGCCCACGGACGACATGGCGTCGCAAAAAGAGTGGAGCGACTTTCTCAACTCGAGCGTGCTCGCGCTGTCGCTGGAAGAGCCTGTCGACGAAGACAGCGCGCGGCCCAAGCCCATCGCGACGGGCACGCCGACGCAGAAGCAGCTCCGCGCTGGCTCGCCGCTCGTGCTGTGCATGTCGCCGCTGGCGACGATCCCGCCGATCCCGTCGATGGTCAATAGCCCCGAAGCGACTGCGGCCGTGAACCCGACATCGTGGCCGTCGTGGAAAATGTCGATTCCCACTACCGACGACGTGGACGACGACGACGACGACGACAACGACGGCGACCACAGTCCGCTGGGCATCCCGCTTTTGAGCGAAAAGCAACACGCGACCGAGAAAGCGCGCCGCATGCGCGCCAAGTCCTTCTCAGCGATCTACGCCCACGAGCATCACGTGGCGGCGTGGAGCACCGAGCGCCACGATGGCTTGGGCTTGAGCAACAACAGCATTCCGCCGCCGCTGCCGCACTTGCAGCTGCCGCCGACGCCCTTTCAAGCTGCGCCCATGCAGTCCGTGTCCAACTTTAACATGCGCCGCTACTCGGGCGACTTTGATCACTATGGCCACCGCTCGATGGACCTTCCTCGTCGTCGTCGTCGTCGTTCTTGCCGCCGCCGCCGCCCATGCCGACGGGCAACCGGGGCATTCGGTCGCATAGCATCGAGTGCCACCCGAGCTCGTCGCACATGCCGCGCCCGCCGTCGATGGGTAGCCCGTACCACGCGGTGACGCGCAGCCCGATGCTGCGCCAAAACATGCGGCAGCCGCCGCTCCCGACAAAGCAACAAGCCGGGAACCAGTACGCCGAGTGGCAGCGCCCCGCCAACGACTTTGCGCCGCCGCTACCACCCGACTCGGGGGCCTACTATGGCAACGCGACGGCCACCACCAACAACTATGCCGAGTACATGCCCGAAGCGTACTACGAGGTGCAGTTCAAGCGTTGCCGCAAGGATATCTTTTCCGGTCTTGGCGGCTTCAAGCTCGGCGACTACGTCAAGGTAGATGCTATCTACTCGTCAATGCGTGCATGCTCATGTCAAATCGCAGGTGGAAGGCGATCGCGGTGAAGACGTGGGCCATGTCATCCGCATGGCGCCGGACGCCAAGACGCTGCGCAGCGACAGCGACAGCAAAGAGCCGGCGCCGATGAAGCGCGCGCGTCATGCGTCTCGCAAGCGAGAACGAGCTCACGCTTTTGCGCGAGCAGGTAGCACCACCGAGGACCCTAGATCGCTCATCCGACTTGGGTTGTAGCACAAGGAAGAGCAAGAAGTGTTGCAAGTCTGCCGCAGCAAGGTGCGCCAGCGCATGCTACCCATGAACGTCATTGACGCCGAGTATCAATTTGACCGGCACAAGCTCACGTTCTTCTTCGAAGCGGACCGGTACGCCTCGTCCTACTTGGTCGCAATACCCAACATCCGATCGGATGCGTAGGCGCATCGACTTTCGCGAACTCGTGCGCGACCTCTTCGCCATCTACAAGACGCGCATCTGGCTCCAGCAGGTCGTCTCGGTGCACAAGAAGGGCATGGCCCCCGAGTTTGAGCTGGCGGACGGCCACCATTAGACGCCACTTAGAAACAAGACGGTATAGAAGACGCCACCCAAGCGACTAGAGACAGCGCGAATTGCATGATGGTAGTAGTAGTAGATTGGTGTCGTAATAAGTGTGCAGTACATAAGACGGTAATAATGCATCTCGAAAACAAACATGCTAGAGGTGTCGGGTGCAAACCGACTTAGAACGCATCGTCGTCGTCTGACTCGGACTCGGTCTCCGACTCGGCGCGGCTTGGCCGGCGTGGCGTCGTATGCTCGGGCGTGAGTTGCGTGAACCAGTCGGCCATACTTGCCAACGACGACTGCACGGCAGGAAGCACGTGCTGGTTGATGGTCGATTCGAGCAGGTTGCGCTTCGCCTGGACCGTGATCGTGAGCGCGGGCATCGTAAACGCTTCTTGGAGCTCCATGTCGTTGGTCAAATGCACAACGTCGCCTTCGTTGTCGACGTACGTGAGGTCCCATGGCAGCTCCTTGCTGCTCGTGGGCAGCGCGAGCTCAAAGAGGTGCGCGGCAAGGATGCGCACGTCGAGGAGCGTCGTGTCGAGGCCGACCGCGAGTTCGCGGCGCTGACTCTCGTAGCGGAGGACCAAGGCGCAGCGCTCTGGACGGCTTGCCATGTTGCCTGTCTTTTGAGGGTCGTGGAATGATGATCTCTATCCCACCGCAGCTGCCAAAGATAGGCGGCGGAAACGGCTATTTCGCGATCTTGCTTGTCTTTGACATCGAGAAAGGACGCGCAGTGACGGTTGCAACACGGTGCCACGACGGCAGGACGATACGTGTGGCTAGCCTAGTACAGACAGTGCGAGCCGAGAGACGCGATGAAGAGCAGTGGTCTCGACGTGTCTTCTTCGAGACGAGAAGGCCAGATGATCGCGACGACATCGCAAGGCTTTGGTTTCGTGTGTCACAATGTCGAGAGACATGGTGTGCCACGAGAGTATGGGCACCTGGAGGCTTTGTTGCGGACTGGACTTGGATGGTTGGAGCGATGGTTGGAGCGATATAAACGAGGAGCGACAAGGGTTTTTTGGTTGATTTATTGATCCTGACAACCTCGAGTATCGCGGAGCGGGCGAGGGCTCGATGCCGCTACGACGTACACCACCAAGGGCATAAATGTTGGCCTTGCCTTGGTGTACCATGGTGACATCGAGGATTGATCAAAGCTGGCACCTTCGCATACCCCAGCACTCTTGCTATTAGCGCGCCACGTCATTCTTGCTGCCATGGGATTGGCTCAGAATATCCAGATTGGGTGGTTGTGGTCCGCTTCGGCCTTCTCTCGTACCGTCCAGGTTTCGGCCCCTCGTCAATGTGTAGAAAGATGACCGCATTGATCGAAAGCATTTTTACGTTGGGCAGTAGAAGGCCATCGAAGGCGCTTTTCGTCGTCGAAGGCGCGGTGTCGGGGGGTCGTCCAAGATGTCATCGCTCGCAGCGCGAGCGAGGTCTTGGATGCGCTTGAGGTCTACAAACGCTTGTGCCTGCGTGTCGACCTTGGGCGGTAGCGGGCACAGCTGCCAGTGCATGGGCCTGACCCTGCGCCACTCTGTCTCCACAGGCACGACGACGCCTGTGCCGCCTATGCTTTGGCGGCCGAAGTGACTGGATCACGGCTTGGGTTCGCGCTTGGAACGTCGCTTTTGCGTGCCGCGCGTGGGCTTCGATGCGATCACGCTGCTGCTGGTCGCGGCGCAACCGTGCGCGACGCTCGCGCACACTGAGCGGTGTATCCTCAACGCGTTCTTTCATCGCATCGACAGCGATCTCTGCCTCGGTCGCCGCAGCCTGTTTGGCACGTTTCCGTGTTGTCTTTGCTGACACTTTTGCTTGAAGGTTGGCGAGAGTCGCTTTCTTCTCCTTGACTAGACAGCGCAGCGCAAGATGAGGCGATACGCTGATGACAACGAGACGCACGCAAGGCCCGCTCGAGAAGCGCTAGCATCGTGTCGTTCTGATAGTCGCGCGCCCAGTCCATGGCCGAGTGCTGGGACGTGCCACAGTCCTAGGAGCTGCACGTCACGTTGTAGCAGTGCGGTGAAGACAGACACCTTTGTGACGGACGCGCCGTGGCGTAAGAGAACCTTGAGCATCCCCACGTCTTGGTGCTTGGTGGCCCACCGAAGACACGAGAACCCCGACTAATAGGAGGTGTAGTACGAAAGCATGTCGGCTACAAGAATGGACACCTTGTCACACACGTCCAAGTCCGCGCCGCGCAAGACAAGGTATCGAAGAAGCGCTGAGCGCTGGCGTCGACACGCCGCGCACACGGCCGTCTCTTGGATCTACACCAAGTCGACGGCAACGACGGCGGTCGGGCTACGTACCGTCGACGTCACGTTGATGTCGCCGTCGTAGTTTAAAAACATGTGCACGAAGAAGAGCCAACCATGCTAACACATTATATACGAGTCGTGTCGCTCGTGCAATGTGAATCTGTCGTACGGCAGCCGCGTGGACGATGGGAGGGACACCCTAGGCTTATATGAGATGGCGCTAACGCAGGCGTGTTGACGAACCGAGTCGTCGCGCTCGTTGACATCGTAGCCGCGCTGGAGCAAGCGCCTAGACAAATGCCTTGACTGCAGCAATGCGAAGCATATCCACCGACGCACCAGATCGTATAGCGGTCCGCGAGGCTCAGCGGCACGCGCTGGTGGCTCAGCTTGTGCATTGCATACGAGAGGAGGTTGGACTGCTCGAGAAGACCTTGCTCGCGAATGTACTTGTCCTCGGCGATGCGTCGCTTCCACTTGGCGAGCTGGCGCGCCTCGTCGTCATAGCTGCCGTCGGTCATGCTGCAATTGCCACGCCAAATATAGTCCTGGCAACCGGCTAGATGGTCGATTATACGGATGAGGGCGGGGATTGGTCACTGGTACGGAGATTTGGCTAGAACCACGCAACATTATCGCTTGTGCTGGGTCTGATGGGAGGTCGGCGCCGGTGCCCCAGTATCATGCCACATGTCCAGAGCCATTAAATGTATTCTTTATTGTGGTCGTTGTAGCAAGTACGTGATCTAGGAGCGAGGGATAGTGTATGCGCCTTCTGAGCGCGGATGGCTGCCTAGTTGCGTGCATTTAGTGACGCGGCAGGATTGGTCTGCAGGTCCCAAAGCAGCAAAATGAGCGCGTCGTCGTCGTGTTCGTCTTTCTGGATGGACATCGGGAATCCGGTGTACGTGGCATCGCCGATGGTCGACCAGTCCGAGTACGCGTTCCGGCAGCTCTGCCGACGGTACGGTGCGCAGCTATGCTACACGCCGATGCTCCACGCCAAGGTCTTCCTCTCGGACGCGACGTACCAAGCCCAGCGGCTCGACCTCATGGCCGACGAAGGCCCTACGATCGTCCAGTTTGCTGGCGACGATCCCAGGACGCTGCTTGCAGCCGCAAAAGTCGTTGAGAAATCCGCCGCCGCCGTCGATCTCAACTTGGGCTGCCCGCAGCCCATCGCGCGCAAGGGCCATTACGGCTCGTATCTCCTGCGTGAGGCCGACACAATTGTCGACATACTCCAGTGCTGGACTCAGAACTTGTCGATTCCTGCCACGTGCAAGATCCGTATCATTGACGAAGGCAGCGCCGACCCAACGAACCGCGGCCTCCAAGCCACGTTGCGGCTCGTGGATCAGATCGAAGCCGCGGGTGCCGCCGCGATTACAGTGCATGGACGCAACCGCGTCATGAGCGGCAAGAAAACGGGGCGTGCTGACTGGGCGGCGATCGCGGCCATCAAAGCGCGCGTCTCGATCCCGGTCATCGCCAACGGCAACATTGAAACGTTCGATGACGTGGCAGCGTGTATGGCCGCGACGGGTGCCGACGCGGTCATGTCGGCCGAAGCGCTTCTCGAGAACCCGGCGCTATTCAGCGGTCACGACGTGAGTCCGTTTCAGCTTGCACGCGAGTACTTGGCGCTGGCAGCCGCGTCGCCTCTCGTCGGCGTCAACTTTCACCGGACCGAGAAGGCCCATGTGGTTCGCATGCTGCATGCACCCATGCGTCAGCTCGTTCGTGCGTCCATCATGGATGCCACCGCGCTCTTGGCCGCGACGCAGTCGCTTCCCGAGCTCATTGAAGCTGTCGCGTCGATCGAGACTGCGGCAGCCGCGTTGTCTGCGCAGCATGTTCGAGGAACGGACGCGTGGTACTGGCGGCACCGTGCCGATGCTGACAACCCGAGTCGGTCGGCACGCAAAGACATCCAGCGGCAATGGCTTGCTGGTGGCTTGCGACTCACCCGATGACTAATAGAGAATTCCATCGTATTATTACGACGCATCGAACCCTGGGTGGCAGCTGCCCTTGCCGTCACTTGATGTTGGTTTTGCGTTGTGTCCACGGCGCCGTGGCGTCGATGTGCACGGGCGATTATAACCCTCGCCTCCAGCCCGCGCATCCCACGCGTACAACGCCTGCGTACCGTACGAGATGAAAGCTGCTGTTAACGGCGACGCCGCTTGCATACTACATGGTGCAAGATGAGAGTGCATACGCATGCGTAGGACCTTGAAGCTCCGACTCTGGCGACTGGGGATTCCGCATCTGGATGGCACCGGCCCACTTGGATGCTCCCTGGCTCCACCTGGCACGCCACGGAGATTTCTCACGTGTGAAATATAGATTGCCACCGGTTAGTCGTGTCTCTGTAAACAGGGCAACCACAAACCAGCGCTGGCACGTCGCAGCCCAGGAGCCTATGCCATCGCCATGTCATCTCCGTCTTCTTCATGCGACGATCGAGGCGTTTTCGCATGTGCTCATACGCCGACGCCGGCGTACTAGCATCTCCATGCATCCCAGTAATACCATCGCCATCGATCCCTACACAGTACCGGTGCCGGTACTGCATTATGACGGGCATATCGCCAGTTCCGTCCCACTCGGTGGTGACGCTAGCCGTCACTTTGCGAGCCATTAGTCTACGAGTATCGGGGGCCGAACGAACGTGTTCGAACGTGGTCCTTATATCAACTCTCGTCTCGACGCAGCATCTTGCCCGGTCCTGACGCGGGATAGAGGACGCGACGCGAGCAAGGGCGTCGACATCGAAGTATGGTTTCTTCTGGACCGCATCCCAGCACCTTGACCCTGTCACGTCGAGGCTGTCGCACCGCGAAACACACGTGAAAAATCCGTTTTAAAACACACGCCGTTTTTCACGTCAGCCGCTCGTGTGGCGAATGGCGAGCTACGCTATATTATATTAATACTCTGCAGCTTTGTATGCTGTAAAGGACAAACGCATTAAAATCAAGCGCGCGGGCGCGACGACGGTGTAGCGCGTGGCAGCTGGCGCTCGAGAACCGCATGCAGTAGGACGCCATTTACGGTTCGTCCTCGTCGAGGCCCATGGAAGCGAGCCTCATGGACGACCTCGAGAGCCAAGCGCGGACGTCCTTGAGCCTCTTTAGCTTCGGCGACGTCGGCGAGTACACGCTGCTGTCGCAGTCGACCAACAGCGCGGCCAAGCTGCGCCTCGAAGAGCGCGTGGTCAAGCGGGGCGGCGAGACGACCTTGTACCTGGTGCGGTCGACGGTCTTTGTGGCCGCCGAGCTCCACGAGCTCCTTCCGATCCTCATCAACTCGGAGAAGACGGCCATGAACGACGCGGTCCAGTTCTTCTTTGGCGGCAAACACCGCCATTGCACCCAAGTGTTTCGGCAGAAGCGGGACACGGGCGTCGCGAGCCTCAAGCGCGTGATTGCCGACCAGGGCACGATCCTCAAGAGCCGCTGGCAGTGCTCGTTCCTCGACTTCGAAGGCACGCTCGTGCCCGACTGGCGCGACGACTACGCGGCGCAGCCCAAGCCCGACATGTTTGTCCGCGTCATGCAGTCCTCGTCGCTGCTCGATGACCCACTCATGCACCCACTGCCCGCGAATACGAAGCTCAAGTCGATCTCGCCGCGCGGCGTCATGGTGCGCAAGGTCCCCAACCCGTCCTCGAACCCGTCCGACGCGCCGCTGGGTGTCGAGGTGCAGTTTGTTGTCTCGTTCCTCGAGACGGCGCTCATCAACCTGCCGCGCCGGAGCCGATACCAAAAGCTCGTCGCGCAGATGGCCAAGCTCGAAGACGTGGTCGTGAGCCGCCGTCTAAGTCGGACGTTCCGCGACCGGAAGCTCAACCCGCTCCACCCGCAAATCCAAAACTGGGTCGCCAACGACAACCGAACCACGTGCCACATCTGCGACGCCAAATTTCACTTTTCAAAGCGGCGCCACCACTGCCGGCTCTGCGGCGAGATCGCCTGCGATGCGTGCTCGCCCAAGATGGAAGTCTGGCTCCCGTACAAGTCGGCGCCGACCGCCGTCCGCATCTGCACCGACTGCGTCCACGCGCAGCAAGCCGACGACGACGACGACGTGGCCACCGCGACACTCGCCAAGTCGAAGAATGTCTCGGTCTTTGATACGATCTACGACGCCATGTACTGCAACAACCAGAGCTTCAAGGACCGCCCGGTCGAGCGCGACCTCCGGGGCACCGCGTCGTCGTCGCCGTCGTCCTCGAGCGAGCTTGGCGACGATATCGCAGAGAGCGTGTCGCTCCTCGACCTGAATCTGCACCTCGCGCCGCCGCAGGACGAGACGGGAGATGTGTGCAAGTGCTGCCGCGACCTCCTCGGTGCTGTCCGGTATGGCTGTTCCATGTGCACGGGTGTCGTCTGCGGCGCGTGCAATCTCCAAGTGCACGGCAACGACGGCGTCGAGAACCTCTGCCGCATCTGCGTCGGGAAGGACTCGGTCACGCAGCTCCTCACACGCTCGGACAAGGGTCTCCGCCACTCGATCAACGTCGGCGGCTTGGACGGCCGCCGGCGCAGTAGCAGCAGCAACGCCGTGCTCTCGCAGTCGGCTCGTCCGCACCGGTCGCGTCTCTCGTCCGTCTTTTCCAACACGGACCCGTCCCGGCACCTCACGTCGTCGCCGCCCACGTCGTGGGTCATCTCCTAGTCGCGCGCGTTTGTTTTCGTTTGTGTTTTATTTAATTTTCAACCATTTGCGTTGCATGCGGCGCCACCGTCACTGATCACTGCCACACAGCCACCCAGAGATACATACTTACGTGTACGTAAGACAGCAGCAACGCATCGGTCGACCCAACGGCGCCAATTCCGGCCCAAGAGCAGCCAAACAAACCGGCTGCTCGTCACCTGCAGCAGCGGCCGCGTCGTTCCAAGTGAGATTGTCAAGGTATGTCCTCAGGTCCACGGGTAAAAGGACGGAAAAAGGACCGCCCCGAGAACGCTAAACACGAGTGCGTACAGCAAGAGCCCTTTGCTCGCTGTCGGGTGCGTCATCGAGAGGTGGCCCGCGGCCCAAAAAATCGGCGGGTTGGCGCAGAGGAACCGCGTCAGCACCTAAGAGCACGAGTTCCATCCATAGCATTCAACGATGGCGCGTCGTACTTGGATGTGGAGCACAACGAGGGCATTGGCAAGCAGGAAGGCAAGATGCACCATGTAGGGCTGCAGCGGCGCCGGCAGCACCACGGTAGCCCGCGGACGGTAGTACGACAGCAGCGCATACGACGACAGGAGCAGCATCGGCGTCGCCAGCGCAAAGTTGGGAATCTACATAGTGGCGACCAGGTGAAATTGTGGTACAGCGATTACCTGCTTGAGCTCGTAGTAGGCAAACGGACCGACGCCCCAGTACTCTTTTTGGATAAACATGTACATGGCCGAGATGTTGGGCACGACGCTGGCGCACCACGGCCGGTCCACGTCGAGCTTGGATGTCACGTTAAGAAGAGAGCTAAAACAGCATCGATGAGGAACTTGCGTCGAGATGGCACGCGTCGTACGCAACGATGGCCGTGTACGGCGACAGCGACGGGCAGTAGGCGGCAATGCCAAACGCAAAGTAGAGAAGTTGGGGCCCGATCGCCACGACGCCGAGCAGCGCCGTCACGACCCAGTAGCGCAGAAATGCGCCGAGTGCTTGCAAGGGCAAGGGCGACGCGAGAAGGCGGTAGTAGGCAATGTACACTAAGAAGGTGTCAGAATGAAAAGAGGATATTAACACGTACGGGACAAGAGAACGCCGTTCGAGCGCGTGGCCGACGAAAGGCCAAACAAGATGGCGCTTAAAACGAGGTGCAGCGTCGAGGATCGATGCGACGTGCGGTAGAGCTCGAGGTAGTACATCCCGCCAAAGCTCAGGACGCACATCAAGCTACGACGCTCTCAAGTCGTGCTCGATACGATCGTACATACCTCTCGCTGTAGCACGACGACATAAAGATGCCAGAGGGGCAGAAGCAAAAGAAGATGGCCGAGCGGCGCGCCAGCGTCTCGTTCTGGAGAAGCTAGTACAAGCGTGAGCAAGACAGAACCCGCGTCGAGGCGCCGGATACCAATTGCCCGAGGCGGTAGAGGTAGCGCGCGGCAAGAACAAAGCTTATGTTGCTGCCATCGAGGTGCGTTAGCCTTGACTGCGAGACCAAGATGTTGATTGCACGTACCTGATGCACCAGCCTGCCACCAAGATTGCAGTCTGCGGGTCGCAGAACGGGGAAAGGAGCGCGCTGTGCCACGACGGCGTGAGCTACCGATGATTGGATTTGCGAGTGTACCTGGCGTAGCGCGTCAAGAGGCCAAAGAGCGGAAAGAACGCGTGGGTGTTCTCGTAGCCGTAGCCATCGGCTGCCATGTCGACGTAGTAGACGCCGTCCCAGGTGGCAAAGGCGCGGAAGATGGACGAAGACGCTGCGGATGTATCGTAGGGCGTGATGAGGTACGCGCTGAGCATCGCCATGGCCGAGACCCATGCCCGCGAGAGGACCGCGGTGGCCACGACCTTGGCCTCCTTGCCCATGTAACACGCTTCCTGCAAAACTGTTTCAACACTGTTTTCGTGCATAAAATTCCATGTAAATAGTGTGAAAGCAGATGAGGCAGCCTTCGCTACACCACGGCTTTGCAAAGCGACCATGCTAGCAACAGTGATACGGTGTTGGTCACGCTTCGCTGCTTTCCACTTCCTTGTGGAAATGGATTTCGCTGTCGACGTGAGGCTGATGCCAGTAACGAGGCGGCGTGACTGTACACTATATAGGTACAAAGTGTGTGAATGTTTGTGATGGGCAGTATTTGGTGTGCGCGAAAGATACAACGGGCAAAAATGACAGCACGCATGCGGCCGTCCATGACAGCGGACCGCCTGGAGGTCATCCTGCACGACGCATGCGATGCCATGGGGCAGGCGAAGCTCCTCGCTCCGAGACGTGGCTCGCGTACATCCTCGAGGCCATGGCCACGCCCTCCGACGAGGTACGAAGCGATTTGCAGCGGTAGAGCAAGCGTACGGCTAGCACGAAGCCCTCGCCGGGCGCTATGGCGTGCCCGCCGATGTGGCCAAGACCGCGCACGAAATCCTTGAGGCGCGCAAGCCCGACGTTCATCGGTACCTCGTGAGTCAAGCGATTGCATTGACGCCGACGCACCTTGTGAGCTTCGACTACTCGGTCCGGGTAGGCTGCGTTGTCATGACATGCGCTCGCCGTGACGCCTTGTGCCTTGTAGCTTGTCATGACAAGCAGCACGCTCCACGGTGTGTTCTACCCCGTTCTCGTGCTTCTGCTGTTGCTCCAAGATGCCAACGGTGCCCAGCGGGAGGTACTCGATGCACATCGTTCTCGTCGTCTCATGGTCGGGCAGGTGCGCTATGAGATGACGACGGACCAAGTCGACGATCTGCTCAATGAATTTGACGCAATCGAAAAGGTACATTCTGTCCAACGAAGAAGTGACAAGCGCACGTCGATGGTAGACGCTCTCGGCCGTCGCGCCGCAAGACGTAGTCTAGTCGTTCCATGCAACCAAGAACACGACGAGCTTGCGACAAATGTATCAAGTTTCCGTATCAAGTATCAAGTTAGCCAAACGCAAAGTGGAGGCAAGCACGGAGGCCGGCCTGCGCCCTGGGAAAGTAGCTGAGGCAATACCACGTGAGCGCGCAGCACTGGACAAAGACGGAGATGAACACGAGGATCGAGCGGAACCAAAGGCCCGGGCAGAGCGCAAACATGAGTGTGAGTCCAATCGTCGACAAGTACGCTGTGAAGCAAGGGAGTCGGTCCTTCTCCTGGAGGTTGGCCCACTGCTGGCGCGGCCCCGCGACAAAGAGCGTCGAGAGCATAATGATGAGCGAGCCAGACGAGTAGAGCACACCGAATGCCGCCATCGACAGCGGTAGCCTACACAAGGATCAGCTCATCGGCTCGGTTGCAACTAGTAATCGTAGTACACGAAGAAGGAGACGAGGAAGAGCACGAGGCCAAGACCGAGCGTCGTTAGGAACCGCTGCGTGTTGCGCGCATCTTGCGCCTGCGCCTGGTCGTCTTGGCCCAAGAAAGACTCCTTGAGCGTCGTGGGCAGCATGCGCGTACGATGAGAATCTTATTGTGTGCATCTTCTTCGATGGAAGATCCATTCCATCGGCGAAACGGTGCGTTGCGTCTTTCTAGTCCACACCCGGGTCGAAGGCTCCTTTTCACGCCATTTCAGCGGCTCGCGACAACACCTCGATTCCACGAAGCGAGCACTTGCTCCTGGTCATATCGTCTACTGATACTGACCTTGAACGATGCATGCATGAAGAAGCGCCATCTCTTGCTGTCAGTATATGTATACCCCTAACGTTAGCAGCGTCGCGAGGGCGTGGGTCGCATGTAAACCTCTATGAATACATACGATAGCTGTGCCAATAGAAACGCAGCGCGCCGGCGTAAATATGCATTGTGAGAGGTCTACCACGCCATCGGATTGGCCCGCGTATTGGCTGGACGAGCGCGTAATATTTGGTTGGAAGCGGAAGTCGGGATTTGTATGGGCTCTGTAGTCGCAGCTTAGTGTTGCTTTTCAGTTCCATCTACCAACATGGTATGTCCTCGATGCGAAGCTTAGCCAAGCCTATGGCCCGGGCTACGAGGGCGTCTGCCTCCGCGGCCTGCTTCCCGGGCCTTTGACACTGCATTAGAGTCCCTCGCCGGCGACGACTGACCTCTGTGCCATGTAGCCTACCGCCGCCCACAAGAACCGTAAGAAGCGTGGTCACGTGTCCGCTGGTCACGGCCGTATCGGCAAGCACCGCAAGCACCCGGGTGGTCGCGGTAACGCCGGTGGTCAGCACCACCATCGCATCCTCTTCGATAAGTTCCACCCTGGTTACTTCGGTAAGGTCGGTATGCGCCGCTTCCACCTCCTCAAGAACCGCCTCCACTGCCCCACGGTGAACGTTGAGAAGATCTGGTCGCTCGTCTCGGCCGAGACGAAGGAGGCCGCCGAGAAGTCCAAGGACGGCAAGGCCCCCATCATTGACGTCACCAAGTCGGGCTACTTCAAGGTCCTCGGCAAGGGTCGTCTCCCCGCCATCCCGGTCATCGTCAAGGCCAAGTTCTTCTCGCAGGAAGCCGAGAACAAGATCAAGGCTGTCGGCGGTGCCTGCTTGTTGACCGCTTAAATGCGATACACGAGCAGTGCCCATCCTCGCCTCTTGGTAGAAGTGGACAACACGTAAATGGTTAACCAAACTGGAAATCACACCCTGGGTTGATTGAGTTATCATCGGCGCGCATGCAGCCACTGCACGAGAGACGAGAGAGACTGCTTCCGAGCAGGGTCGAGCAGGTCGGCGAGCGTTCGTTGGAAGCTGTCGACGTCCTCCGTCGCAACGCCGCTAAAGTTGTCGAGGCCAATCGCGAGCTCCGACTGCCGACGAGAGCAGACCACATGCACGACGCAGCCCTTGCACATGGTTTTGAACACCAAGCTCTCGTCAATCAGTCCTTGGCGGTGGTCGAACGGCACCGTGGCCAACGGGCTCACGTCGCGAAGCGCGTGCGGCTGGCACGTATACCGAGCCTCGTAGCAGGACGTGGAGACGCCATCGTCGCTCTCGTCGCGTGGTCGCGCCAGCCTCGCTTCGTAGTACCAGTGGGCGAGGAGTGTCGTGTCGGTGCGCGCTGCTTGGGCGGCCACGTAGCCTAGATGACATACGGTGCATGACGGCCTAGTGCGACGACGATGGAAGCGTCTACCTGGCTGCCCACGGACCCATGCTAGCGTGGCGGCGGCGTCCCAGCGGGGATGCGACGCGGCGACGAAGCGGTCGCCCTCGACCATCGCACGCTGCGCTTGAACCGGATAATACCATGTCAAACCGGAAACCGTTTCGAACGAACCGGCGCGGATCGGCGCCATGGACGCGTCGACCACGGTCGCCCACGGTACGCTGCGAAGGGCCAGCCGTGCGTGGCATTACAGAGCACGTAGGGCGCAGCGAGGCCCACCTGGAGCACCTCACGATATCGGTGCCATCGGCCTCACCGCTCTACTCGAACGACTTTCACAGCGCGTCGCCGTCGGTGGTGCGCCGGTCGCCGACAAGTCGCGACGCAGATCGGTACAAGTCATCGCCGATGCTGCGCACGCCAACGTCGTCCAAGGAAGTCGTCTGGATACAGCAATACGACCCGCGTTCTCGGCAGTACTACTATCTCAACGGGTCCACGGGCGAGACGACCAGCACCAAGCCGCGCTTCTTCTCGAAAGAGCTCCGTGAGCGCAAGAGCGTCGCGGCGCTCACGATACAGTGCGCACTGCGCTCGCACATTGCACGCGCGCGCGCGGCGGCCTTGCGCGTCATTGCACCCGCGTCGTCCCACACGGGCGACGCGGTCCTCGACGAAGCCTACGCGCGCAAGACCAAGTACATTGCTTCGCTCCTCGCCGCTATTGCAAGCCTCCTTGCGATGCGGACACCCTCCTTTGCTACCGTTAAGGATGCACAGGATCGCGATGGCGACAACAACAAGAACGATTGCCACCTCGATCGGGACGAGCTACTCGCCTTGTATGAGGAGTTTAAGTCGACGCTCCGGTCGCTCCGGTCGACGTTTGCCGCCGTTGAGGCTGTCATCCGAGAGCTCCAAGACCAAGCGCTTCTCTCCACCAAGCTCGAAGACATCAACGAGACGCTCATTCAGGTGCAGAAAGGCGCCGTCCGGCTACAGCGAACGATCCTCGAAAAAGATGCTCTCTTCTGCACCATGGACGCGGCGCGACTCAATGCCGCATATGCCGCCTACGCGACGATTCTCTCCGCATCCAAGCAGCGCGACGCCGACATCGTGCTGCAAAAGGCTCTCGTGCGCTGCGAAGCGATCTTCCGCAAGACGATGGGACCGGCGTCGGTCCAGGCCGGGCGCGGCATGGACGTGACCAAGGTCGCTGGCAAGGTCTTTGCCGACTGGCACGACGCCGTCACGGTGGCGGTCGAGAGCGTACACGAACTCGAAGAGGCCGCCAAGGTATTGCCAACGGTACCTGTTGTTGTTGCGGTCGAAGCAGCGCCGGTGGTCGTTCCAGCGACGCCTCCTCTCGTTCCCGCTGCGATTCCCGAAGCGGCGCCCGTGTCGGAAACAAAGAGCCCTCGCCGAAGCTCGTACGACGTGGCGTATCTGCAAGAGCGCTGGGCGCGCGGCCTCGACCTCCGGGCCAAGGACGCCGAGGTGCAGCTGCAGCACGCCAGCGATGCCGAGCGACAGCGATCCCACGCCTTTCAAGACCGCGTGTACGCGCAAGCCCAGTACCAAGAAGAGCGCAATCGGTGCAAGCTCACCATCTGGGAGGCGGTCGTCGAAGGTCTGTGGTTTCTACTTGGCATGCGTCAGAAATAACCAGATGCACAGGGTGGTCGGTTGAGAAGATTAGCCACCTCGTTGCGCAAGAAACGAAGAAGACCATGCAAGACGGCGTCTCGAGCTTCCGCGTGCGCGACTCGCAGTCGGAGAACGGCCGGACGCTGCTTCAGCTCGCCTGCTGGTGGGGCCACGAGGTGCGGCAAACTACGATGTTTCCATTTGGATTCTATCAGGACGCGTAGCATTTGGTGCGGTACTTTGTCGAGAAGGGCTCCAACTTGGGCCAATTCGACAGCGTTTGCAATCGCTTCACATTACTGCACGACGCGGCGCGCGCGGGCCATGCACATGTCGTCCGCGTCCTGCTCGAGTACGGACTCAGCGTGAGCGTGGTCGACGCCAGCGGCGATCTGCCCTTGCACTGGTAGATGCTTTTGGCGAGTGTTTCAAGAGCCGATCTTGCTTTCAGGGCGACCCGGCGCAACCATCTGGACGCGGCCAAGGCCCTCTTGGAGTGCGGTGGCAAGCCCACGAGCGCCCACGTCGCCCGATGGAAGAGTCTCGGAACACGAAACGCGCGCGGAAAGCTCCCCATCGACCTCGCCAA
>NW_012156449.1:124586-128399 GCF_000151545.1 Saprolegnia parasitica CBS 223.65
ACGAATCGATTTATCGCTTTCTCTCAATCTGGCGTGGTCGATATGGTAGCGAGAAAGGCACGCAGGGGTAGGAGGCTGATAGCGGTAGAGGTTCACAGGTGAGGGGCGCTTCCGTTGGAACAACGCTCCGGTAACCAAGCACGCGGTCGAGAGAGAGGCTCTTGGAGACGATCGTCAGATGAGTCACCTCAGAAAAACAGCGTCTTCACGGTCCTTCTGCACATGCATGAGCGCATCTTCCGACCGGAGTGTATTGCGCTGTTGATCTACCTTCTTGTGTTGCGATGGACATGATGCGTCGCTAAATATACCCGCGTATCGTATCGTACTGTTATCCTACTTCCCAAGTGCCTCGGCCAGCATGGAGACGCCGCTGCACCGCGTCGACGACCTCATGTACGAGCTGCTCTGCAGTAGCGAGCTGACGCGCCTCTGTAGCGCTGTGGCGACCCGGCGCCTCCACCCGTCCGCGCTACAGTCGCTGCGCATTGACGGTGGACATTCTGGCGCGTGCCTGAGCCTGAATTGTGCTGTCTAGAAATCCTTGCCCAGCGCATGGTGTTTCCGCCGCTCGAGCAAAAAGACATTGCGGGCAGCGGGTTCGAAGCGCACACCAAGTACCTCGAGACGTTTGGCGAGTACGTGTTTGGACCCAACGAGAAGTGGGACGCGATGCGCTACATGGCGGTCCGAGAGCTCATGCGCGAGTGCGCATCGGCCAAGGTTCGAGCCTTCGTCATGCATGATGCATCGAGGACTCATAGTACACTCTACAGCGCAGCGCGATGCACGGCGCCTGCGTCGCGCGCGCGTTGGAGTGGATTGAGAGCACCGGGAACGAGCACGACGAGGTACAGCACCACTGTCATCTGAGTTGCGTGCGACGTTAGCGCGCTAGATGCTCCGTGCGCCGTCGCTCTCCAAGCTGAAGACTATCAACGTACGATCCTACATCGTTAGACATGGACGACTAAGAGTTGCTAGCTCCATCGCGGCGCGACGCCCAGTGACGCGCAGCCGCGTGTTTCGTTTGCGGACGCGCCAGTGCCCGAGCAACTACTTGTATTCGACACCCCTGTCCTCGTCGAAGCTTGCGTGACGAGGTTGCTAGCGCTACGAGCAGCGCGATCTTCGGACGTCCCACATTCATCGCATCGCAGAGCTCAAGGAAAAAGGCATCTCATTGCCACTGCCACCGCCCGTACACCGCTCTTCTGTCGTCGGCGTTTGTTGCGAACGCGGGGTAGGTGGCGACAATGGAGCCGCCCAAAAACAACCAAACCGAGCTCCTCGAGCTTGAGCGGCAGCGCGCCGGCTACAAGTTTCATACCCCCGAGACCGTCGCCGAGGTTGAGGCGTCGACAAAAAAAGACAAGCTGCAACACAAACCATCAATTTCCGTGCGTAGATTGCGCTCAATGAAGTGTGGCGGCAGCGACGCGACGAAGACGCGCACACCAAGGTGCAGCAGGACGAGGTCCAATCCGCACTCTTCCAGTGGACAATGGCGCGCAGTCGCGACGAAGCCGAGCTCCTCCGCAAACAAGTAGACGCATCTCATTCTATGGATCCGCGTGCGGTGACGGCCACGCGTAGGAGTCGTCGCGCATGATGACGCACCGGCAGTCGACGCCGGTGCTGCCGTCGTCTCGACCAACAACGTCGAGCAACCAAGATGACATGGATCTACTACTGCGCCCGACGCCAACCAAGAGTCTCATGGGCACGGCCCCCGTCGTCATCAAAAAGACCGCGTCGACCAACGCCGGCATGCGCTTCCGGAACCCGCTGCCCGCCAACTTTAAGCGCATGGCCAACCGCGATACGCTTGCCGTGCACGCGCCGTAGACACCGTATCCTCACCACGAGGGTTAGGTCATGTGTGTTGTTTGTTGGGTAGGACCTCGATGGGTCGAAGCTGCTCGATGAACGATGTGGGGCCGATGCTGGTCGAAGCCGACGCGCCGCCGCCCGCGTCGCACTACCCGGCCTCGTACATGCTCGGTGTACCTGCCGAGGCGGCCAAGACGCCGCCGCTCCAGCGTGTCAAGCGAGTGGGTGCACGAGATGTGGGTACTTTGACAACGACATGCGACCATCGATAGAAAAAACCCAAGACGGACGTTCGAGGGCTCGTGCCGGCGCAGCCTCAGCCGTTGGACTCGGAATTCCGAGTCTTTCACGCTGCGACGACCGCGCGCCAGTGTCCGTCGGTACAGCACAATAGAGTGTGAAGGAGGTTGCTGGAATCACCATATGGATAGGTGCGCACCGAGGGCAAGAAGAGCCATGGCATGAGCGCGCTCCGAAGAGAGGAGCTTAACGAAGTCGACGCGATCCGCGCCGCATTTGAGCGCCACCACATACACTTCAACGCGCACGTCTTTGAGCGTGCTCTCTTGACGCCCGAGGACAGGCCTGGCCTCGAGTGCGTCAAGCGCCTTCCGACCGCGGGCTCAAAACTACCCGAGAATCCGCTCGGAAGTTTCCGCCATACGTTGCACAAGGTAGTACGCTTCCGAGTGTACAGATTGTCATGTTGGCACTAGAGCAAGGAAGGCAAGTCAACCAAGAAGAAGAAGAAGACCAAGAAGCGCAAGTCGGGCAAATCCAAAGGAAAGAAAGCCAAAGCCGCTTCGTAGCGCTTTCATATCAGTCACCATCAACCATCTTCTATTATATCGCGTTAAAAAGCACCGATGCGCAAGCGTAGTACATACAATCATGGGCTGTGTCTCGATCCCGCCAACGTCATTTCGAGGACACGTACAACCCAAAAACCATAGTGGTCGATATGGGAAACCGACCGGGCCAGGCATTCTGTACATCAAAACGTCGTCGAGGCTAGTTAATTGCCACCGATATCACTCTCTTGTGCCTTGCACACAGTGTGAGTTTTGAAGAATATTGTTCAGAGCTACTCATGCGTGGACACAGCTCGTCGACCATCAACCGCATATGACTGGCGGGGTAGGGGTAGCCTCCAAACTTAGACATCGGTCATCAAACGACCGAGCATGCGGGCGACCGATGGCATGCGCTATCGCAACACGCGCCCGGACAGCGTATCGAAGCGGATCCCTGGTGACGGCTTTCTTCGCGCGGCGTCGCTCAAGGTCAAGACCCTCTCGTCCCCTTTCGTGGCGGCGGCACCGACACCTCGACGCAAGTCGTCCACGCACACACCACCGCTCGCGTCGCCGCGCAACATTCGAGACACCATGTATCCTAACGCCATGGCATGGAGCATTATCATGTCACGCTTTTCGTGTCCTTAGCTCGTTTGCAGAAGTGTGGGCGGCCAATCAAGTGCCAGACGCGAGCGATCCCAATGATGACGATGGCGACAACAGCAGCACATCGCACGAGGTCACGAATGACGATGCCAAGAGCGCAACGTCGTCGTGGGGCAGTATTCTTGTGTTTTGTCCTGCAGGAGGAATGGCTCCATCCCCATCGTGAGTAGGTCACGTCGAGAGGCACGGCCATGCGGTGCTGCAAGCGCAACGCAGGCGAACACTCCGACTCGATGGCCACGGTGACGAACTGACGGCGCGCCTCCACGGCCGACCGGTCTCGGCCACGACGTACCGAGAGTGGCAGCAAAACGACGACGCGGGTTTTGCCAGCAGCGACGACGACAGCGATATCGACGCCGCAGACCCGGGAGTCCGTCCTTGGCTCTTTCTATAGCACTGTACGACCGTGGTTTCGATATCTACTAGGAAGTCGATATCGGAGAGAGGCATGGAATACCCGAGCGACCGCGCACCGCGACATCGGCCCTCGTGCGCGGCCTTCAGCGCAAGTTGC
>NW_012156449.1:128950-131804 GCF_000151545.1 Saprolegnia parasitica CBS 223.65
CCGCTCTTGGCCCGAAAAATGGCCATCGAAAAGGTAGTTTTGTATTCATATATTCGATGACGCATGATTGAATTCGATTGAATTCGATGGTAGAGCCTTCAACGCAAGAAGCGCAACCTCAAGCGCCGGCCGCGCAAGAAGCGAACGAAACAGAAGAAAAAGAAGAGAAAGGCAACAGCGTAATCGCATCCCCAAGTGTCCCCAGCTGTTGTGTGCGATCCAGCTACTCGCGACGGGCCTCTCGTCACGTGCAGTATCTTATCGAATGCCAGCTGCACGGGATGGTATTCGCTACAGTGCGTTTAGCGTGGCTACTTGAGCGCTGGCGCAACTCTGTGGCAGCCGTGCATGCGCTACCGTGGTTGCAATGCCAACCAACCAAAAATTCTTTGTGCTCGGGACCGCACAACGAACGTTTTCTATGCACTTTAGTACAATAGCGTTGATACGTTGAAGCAAAGCTTGTTGGACGAGGTCACTGCTACGACATGGAGTGCTTTGCGCGCCTCGTCTTCAGCGCTGATGCGCCACGGTCGTCACCTCGGGATCGGACTCGGATCCTTGCCATCACGCCACCGTCGTCTTGGAGGCGCCAAAAGCCTGTCGACGTGCTCGTAGCGGGCAATGATCGCGATGCCCCAGCCATTACCAGATCGCCACCTCAAGTGCTTTGGGGTAACAGCAACTGTTGGACGGTTTGAACGCCCGTGCAAAGCCGGCATGCGACAAGAGATTTACGTGTCGTCGCCCGCATGACGCCCTCCTCCAAATCGCAACGCTGTTCGTGCTGGGCCACTTCTGCTTTGACACTTTATACGACTCAAGGTCCTCGGGTAAACCGTCGGACGTAGCACTCCCCTTCAAAATCTCTCATCAATACACTGGCTTGGCGTTGACGTGGTGCTGGGTGCCAATGGTACAAGTGTACTGGTACGCGGCGAAGCTCGCGGGAACACCAGAGCGTAACTGGGCTCGTCTGACGTGGCAACATCTTGCAGGATACCATCGACAATCCTGATTGGCTGTTCAAAAATGGATGCACCAATCCAGCGCGCCTGGCGATCCAAAAGTCGCGTTCTACTTCTGGACGTCCATGGCTAGGGGTGCGAAAGAAGGAGCTGCGTCGTGGCTCTCATAGCAATCTTGCTGGCTGGCGCGAGACAGCCGTCTTGAAGCATGTGTGTCTGCAGCCTATGGCGATGCTCTCGATGCGGCCAGAGAATCTCAATTGCGCGTCTGGATGGCCAATCCGAGAGAAAGCATCCCAGGAAGCCCAATGGCACTGGTCGATTACACTGTATTTGCGTCGACCTTTCTCTCCTGCTATTGCTCGTATAGTGCTGTGCTGTGATGGGGATGCTCTTACTAATATCTTAACCCTCCCACGCCGGGAGCCCTATTACAGGCCAAGGGGCCTAAAGCAAGAACGGAGGACCCGCAAAACCGAGCTAAACCTGTTTTGCGCATCCGGGTGATGGGTTAAAGTGCATTCCGGTTGCTACACGTTTTACCGGACGCAAACGGGAAAATGGCGACCGAGCTCGAAGTGCTTGCTGCGGAACTGGCGGCTGTCCAGCAAGAGCTGGCGCAATTGCGATCCTCGACGTCGGAGCGCATCTACAAGCTCAACGAGGAGAACGACGTGCTCGCCGAGGCCAACGAGCTCCTCACGCAAGAGAACGCGCGCCTCCGGGCCGAGCTCGACGCGCTCAAGGCTCTGGAGAGCTCGATGGCCGGCCTCGCCGTCGCCGAGCCAGCAGTGCCCGAAGACCTCTTGACGCCTGGGAGCGGCCTCTACCCGCAGACGGAGCTCGCGTGCATTGAGCAGGCGCATACGCTCAATGTGCTCTCGGTGTCGGGGCATGTGCTGCGTCCGCACATTGTCGCGTCGGGCGCGGTCGACCGCTGCGTCAAGGTGCACGACTATGCGTCCAAGGCGCTCCTTGCGACGTTCGACGCTGGCGCGCCCGTGCTCGCGCTTGCGTTTCACCCGCAGCCGGCGTACGCAGATTACCTCTTGGCCAACTGCATGGACGGCCGCACGTTCGTGCTCAAGCTCGAGGGCGACGCGCTCACGCTCGTGCAGGCCTTCCACGACCACACACGGCAGGGCAACGTGCGCCACGCGTGGCTTTCGACGGGCCTTTCGTTTGTGACGGCGGCCAGCGACAAGACGGCGCACCTCTACCGCTTTGACGCCTCGGCCTTCCTCCTTGCCAAGAGCTACTACTTCAACGGGACCGTCGAAGCACTCGCCGTCGTGCCGGCGTCTGATGCACATGCCGAGCTCATTGCGCTTGCAGTGCGCGACGACTGCTACCTCCACTACGTCGACTGCGCGACGCTGGAGAAGACCCGGTACCATGCCATCGTCCGGTCCTCTTCCACGTGGCTCATGCAAACACGTAGGCTCAACATGAACACGGACGGGATCGAGCACGTCTCGTACACGATCTTGGACTTGCGTACGTCGCCGAGCGGCAAGTACCTCTTGGCCGCCACGGACGCCAACCGTCACTTCGTATTTGAGGTATGCAGAAGCGCACCATGTGGCTACCAACTGTTGGCTCTATACACATCGACAACTATTAGGTCCTGAAGAACGTGGTGCTTCGGAGCTTCTACGGGCACAAGGCCGGACCATACAGCCAGCCGCGCGTGGTGTGGCACGCCTCGGAAAAGTACGTTGTCTCGAACAACGAAGGCGACGGCGTCCTCAACGTCTGGAGCGTGGCGTCGGAGCGTCTCTTGACGCAGTTTACGGCCCACGACAAGCTCATTCGCGACATGGACATTGCGCAAGGCGTCCTCTTCACGGTCTCGTACGACAAGGCGCTCAAGGTCTGGTGCGACG
>NW_012156449.1:131904-136711 GCF_000151545.1 Saprolegnia parasitica CBS 223.65
GCGACCGGTCGGCGCCGGGTGGCGTCGCACCACGACTGCTCGGTCGCGTCTGTGCACGAGACTGCTGCGGCGGCGTGGTTGGCCGACTACCGCCGCCGCCGTTTTGGGACGATGGCCGGCCCTGGGACGACGTCAGCGAGAGCCGCCCGAGGGTCGAGGACATGGACGAGCGCGACGACGCAGTCGAGTCTGCATACGACGACATGGACGACCGTGACGAGGCAGTGGACTCTGTGTACGACGGACTCCCGGTCCGCTTGGTCTTCTAGCCTCGGCGGCTCAGCTCACGACCCTACACGACATCGATCTCTCTACCTGTGGCGACGGCTCGGCCGTTGATGTCGTTGGTGGCGGCGTAGGATCGGCGTTGAGTGACGGTGACGGCGACAAACGAGCCGTGCCCACCGCGCGGGCGGGTCGCTCTGCCGTGCAGCTGCGGTTGTGAATCGCGAGTCTAGGCTTCGTGTCTCAGAACGTCGTCGGTCGACGAGGCTACTACGTACCTCTCTGGGTTAAACGTTCGGCCGCAGTACGCACACTTTTCCATGACCTAGCGCCGCAATGAGTGCGCTGCGTGCAATTCGTCATCTTGTCTACCTTTTCCTCAAAAGCTCTGGCGGCCGCGCGATTCTGCGCTTCGAGCTCGTCGGGCGAGAGCTGGTAGAGCACGTTGGCTTCAATGGGCAGCTCTTGGGGCGGCTCGGGCACAGGTCGTCGCTCGCGCAGCGGCTTCTTCTCCTCCTATTCGCAAGCCGTTCTTGCGTCTGCCTATCGTATAGGGTGCTGCGAACCTGCGCGATCCAGAGCAGCTTGCACTGCTTGAGATGAATCTCAAACGAGGAGAGTCCATACTCGCTACACGACAACAACAACAGAGTGGAGGCGAGGCGAGCAGCTCGAGATATACCGGCCGCAGACGTAGCAGAGGCGGACCTTTGGGCGTCGTGCTACATAACGAGCATGAGTCGCGATCGCGATGACACTTGCAGGCGCACCGGCGTCCATCTTGGGCGGCTCGGAAACGGCTTTTCGGCGGCCGGGGAATCTGATTGGGTAGGCAGCAATCTTGTTGTAGAACGACTTGTCCTTGGTCGGCATGAGAGGCTGGACGTGCAGGCGCGACATATACGAGACCGCACGGGCCGAAGGACGCAAATGGGCAAATGCGCCACTTGCGCTCCCAACTGCTGCCACCGTGGGACTATGGGCTTTCGTACAGTGTATTTTTCCGTACAGTGTACTGAACCGTGCCAATCGTCTGGCATCCAGTGTATTGGACGACCAAAGGCGACGGACCGATCGCGTGCATGCCTTTTGGGTGCTGTCGCGCCATGATGATTTGCGGACCCCGTAAGCTGACGGTGCTTGTTAGCCGGGCGTGGCGAGTTGTGCTACGATGCATACAGTATAGGGGTCGCCAGTCGAAGTAGCCGCACTGGCTGGCGCTGGTTGATGAAGCCAAACCAGTCGTGTCCCACGCGCCGGGTTTCTAATTTTTGCGTGCGACGAGAACGTTTACTTTGATCAGTGGTTGGCAACCCGGTTGGCAACCGTGTCTTTAATCCGTGCGCCATAAACACGGCCAATTGGCGTCCGGCCATCGCATAGGGCCATCGATGGGCGCTTTTATATACCAGTACAAGGCGCGCCAGCGACGGCAGCAGTCGCCATTCGGCAGCAGCCGAGCGAAATTCGATTTGGCAATGGGCTTGACAGATTGGGTTTTGACTTCCATGGTTAGCGTTAAGGATGAAAAATGAAGGACTTCACTCTTTATTCTAGGTCCGGCAGCTTCTCGCGGGTTTTTTTTCGACCACTGCGCAATTGCGCCCGTGCTCCTGAACCACCAGCGTAGCTCGGCGTATAAAGCCGGCCTGGACCGACTACCAGATCCGATTAATATCTCTATAAACAACGGTGCGCTACTTTCGAGATCCCAAAAGAAAGACCGCGTCTGGTGGCACCCATATCTTAATCGTTCGGCACGCATCCTCGGTATAATGCCAGGAGCGTGATGATAGGCCGTACGCAAGGAAGGCCACGTGGAAGCTTCGTCCATCGAGAGCAAAAGCGTACACGCTGCCATTCCAACACGAAGCGTCCACGAGAAATGTACAATATTGTCCATCACGTTCTATAGTTTTTTTCATTTCGAAAAATGCCGTGTTTCGGTGGTTCGAGGGTCGTGCTACGACACAAATATGACTTGCTTCTCGTATGCCTATAATAAAACAAAGAGTAGACAATAAATGCCATCGCGACACGCCACCACGCACTGGCTCGTTGTCGCGTTGGCATACTACATTAATTCCGTTCACGGTAACACTATTTGACATGCATCCGGCTAAGTACGCGCCGCCATGCCCACAGTGGGAGCCGACGAGGTAATTGACCGACGACCGCGCAGATGCCCCGCTACGTCACGATCCAAGGCCCGGTACATGGCCCGCGAAGCGGCCGCTGCGAGTACCGCGTCGGCGACCACGTCGAGATTGCCGGGCGCAAGGGTGAGAGCGCGGTCATCTACGTGGCCGAGATCATCGGCCTCCATGCCGACGGCTTCACGGGCAAGTACTACTACTTCCCGTCCGACTTGGACGAGAAGACAATGGCGCAGTTCCCGACGCACCCGGGCAACCATATATCGTCGGCGCGGGACACGGACATTGTCGACCTCAAGACAGAAGACAACGAGATCTTTGCCTCGCCGTTCTCAGGCGACGCGCCGATGGCCGCGATTCTGCAGCGCTGCTACGTCGTGCAGAGCATGCCATTGCGCCAGTTCAAGGACGAGCCGCTGCACACGTACTTGTGCCGCTATGCGTACGCACCGTCGGCGTTTCCGTCGCCGTTTGTCAAGATCGATGCGGACGACGCCGAGCCCGTCAACTGCCGCCTCGGGCCCAACCACCAGGCCGACATTCCACCGTTCGAGCCCAAGCCGCCGCTGGATGCGAAGCCGTCGCTGAACCGCCGATGGGTGCCCAAGCTTGCGCGGCGCCAGGTCAAGACGTACCTCGCGGTCGCGCACGTCCTCCAGCTCGCGATTGGCAACATTGCGTATGCGTGGAACCCGAAATCCAAGGAGCAGATTCCGGTCGTGCTCCGCGAGTACCTCCCAATCGACGGCCAATTCCGCGTGACGTTCATCGACGGCACGGGCGGCGCGAGCCTCGTGGACGGCGACATGGTGCGCGGCCTCGTCGCGCCGGACGAGGTGCTCTTTGCGCTCCACGACGCCGACTATGACGCCACGAGCGCGCTCCAAACCGTGGCCACGTGGATTAGCAAGCGGTCGGTCGACATGGTCAAGGACATGGCTGAGGACTCCGAGTCGGGCGAGTCCGACTCGTCCGCGACGTCGCCGCGCCAGCACACGGAGCGACAGACGACGCTGTTCAAGCAGCGGCTAGCAAAGCAGCGCCAACAAGCACCGCCGCCGACCAAGCGTCAGCGAAAAGTAGATCAGTAACACGAACGAGACGACGAGGAAATCGCTGCTTGGGTTACGAGACGTGGCGGGCGATTCCGAGCGGCGGCAACGTCACGAGGTCGACGTCGCGCCAGACGCGACTGTCGTCGTTCTCGTCGCTTGCATCGGCGGCGGTTGCGTTGCGCTGGTCGCGCCGCGTGACAGCGTCGTAGGCCCACACCAACCGCCGTAGCGGGTCGTACATCTCGAGCGACGAGAAGTACTGCAGCGCCGAAACCTGCTCGGACGTCATGCGCAGCTGCTGGAACGATTGGTTTGAGAGGAGTGTGCAGAGCTCTGTCTCGCTAAACGCACGCAGCTTGGTGACAAAGTTGACTTGGGCAAACGCCGAGAGCGCGGTAAAGTCAAAGGTCGCGAGCGCCTACGGCGATGATAAATTGCGTGCAAAGCGTCGAGCCGACGCGCACCTGCTGGACGTTGCGGAGCGCGCGATTGGCATCGACGAGCGCCCGTAGACGCTCGTAGTGACTCATGTAGCGGCTGCTCTCGGGCGGCTCGAGGACGAGGCTGGCAAGCGTCGCATTTTGCTCCAGCGCCTCGACAAGGCGGCGCCAGCCTACCTCCTTTATGCGTGGGTTCTCGGACAAGCTACATATAGGATTCTAGCTCTCATCGTCACCACTCGACACTGCATGTACGTGAGCGTCGTTAACGTCGAGTTGCGGAGCAGTGCGTCTGCGAGACAGGCGCAGGCATTGCAGTTCAGACCCGTTTGACGCAGACTAGTTTTTTCCATGGCAGACGTCAGTCCTCTCCATCGCCCGCTGCAATGGATCGCACCATAGGTCGCGCAGAGGGGGGTTGAGTTGCAGGGCGCGCGCGAGATGCGAGAGGCCCGAGGATCCCATGTTGTTGCCACTCAGATCGACGCGCGTGATGCTGTCGTTCACGCGCAGAATCGCGCCGAGCTTCATGGCGCTGTCATAGTCGAGGTCGTTGGCGGCCAACCTACTTTTCCGTGTGCATTCCGAAATATGACGTGGCGCCCTACACGAGCGTCTGAAGCGTGTGCGACGTGCGAATCACTTCGCAGAGTGCGTCGAGGCCGTCGTGACACACTTGGTTGGCGACGTTGTGCGTCACATCGTTTTTGCTCAACGAAAGCAGCGTCACTTGGGACGTGGTTGCCAGGAGCCCGGACGCGAGCAGGACGAGGCCGTCGCTCCGGAGACGCGTGTCGTCCAAGCTACTCGCATGTTTCAACACGATGATTCGAAGCATGCAACTATACTAGAGATGCTGGAGCTTCTTGAGGGCGGCGAGCGCCGACGAAAGCGATTCAATGCCACCAAAGAGGACGCCTTTGACAGCGAT
>NW_012156449.1:136811-148949 GCF_000151545.1 Saprolegnia parasitica CBS 223.65
AGAGGTCGAGCACCTATCGCAAGTGTCGATCGAGCTGCATCCACAACACAGTTTGGATTCTACATACTTGGACAGAGACTTTGCAGCGCGCCTCCAGAAGCGCTCCTATCGCAGCGAGATCCATGTGGTCACCGCCCGAGCCGCGCCAGTCCACGCGCTTCGCCTTCAATCGTGACGTGAGGAGGACGAGGCGCGAGGCCTGGAACGACTCGAGGCGCGACGAGCATGCCTTGGCGAGCCGCACAATCTGTGCCGGCACGAGCTTGGTGTTGGCGACGCTGTGCAGTACGATACATGAGATCATGATGTGTAGCGCAATACGTACTTGAGGACCACGACGGGACACGACGGGGTCACAAGATACGCGAGAAGCGAGGTCACCAAGGCGTCACAGAGACCAATGTTGGAGAGGTCCAGCGTCCGCTTATCTGGTGCGTCTGCCAGTGCTGCAATGCGCTTGAGGATCACGTCACCGCGCGAAAGCCCAAAACCACCGTTGCGAAAGACCGCCTTGGCGTCGAGTACGAAGAGCAAGAGCTTATCGGTCGTGCCGAGTCGGCGATTCTCTTCAATGAGCTGTTTCGCTTCTTCGAGTCGGCTGTCGCTCACACCGCGCCCCATCCCCTTGACACTACACGCTACATCTGTTGTGAGAGGCAATATGGGCGCGACGCACCGGCCTTCTGCCCTCTGTCGCTCGACAGGCTCAATCGTCGCTAAGAGAAGACAGCCGCGCGTGCCTTGAATCGATCGCATCTTGCCCGAGAGCGGGCGCGCGATGGGTGCGTCCGGCATACGACCTTCAAAGAAAGGCAGCGGCGGTTTCGAACACGCACCTCGTGGCACCAAACCAAATGCACCTCGCAGACCACCACAGAATGCGACCGGAGGGCAAATTCCGCGGGTACAAAGGATCGCATTCTGCTGGTTACTGCTGCCCACTACTGGTAGGTAGCGGCACCCAGCCGGCGGCTCAAATGCCGTCGCGGGGACGTTGGTTGCGTGCGATTAGCCACGTCACCAATCGGTTTCGACCTGGTTTCAACCTCGTGGCCACCAAGCATGACGGACGACCACGACGTTGGCGCCTTTGTGCTCTTGCTTGTGCAGGACTTTCTCAAAGCGTCGGGCCTCCACACCACCCACTGCGCCTTTGTGCAGGAGCTCCAGAGCCTCGAGCGGCCGCCGCCATCGGCCAGCGTCTGGTACCACATGCTTGACGCGGCGGGGCTTCCCGCGCTCCAGGACAGCTTGTATCGCGAGAAGCCGCCGTCCTTCTTGCATGTCCTTGTGGAGTTTGCGATTTCGGAGCGCGAGAAGCGGCGGCGGGCCAAAGGCCCCGTGCTTGTCCAAGTCGCTGGAGGCTTGCGACCAAAGTCGGCCTTCGCAGCGTCGACACCGCAGCTGCCCACGTACAACAACACCAAGGTCGACAGCAACAACAACAACAACGACAATCGTAACAGCGACAGCAACAACAACAGTAGCAACAATCAGGACGAAGAGAAGCGGGCGACGCGCCTCGCTCGCGCCTCGGCCTCTCTCTCGACGCTCAAGCCAGCGCGAGCCAGCGCGGCGTCGCTACCGAGCCGCAAGGTCAAGGGCGTTGGTAAGCGCAGTAGTAGTGTCGAGGAAAGCACCGTGCCAGCGCCTATAAGTCCAGCCTTGGAACGCATTCGGCGCCTCTCCCAGGTCGCAACGACGACCGGTATCTTTACGTTGCCGCAGATCGTGACGCTACACGACGACAAGTCGATCGCGCCCGAGTCCAAGGACGATGACGCCAATGCCGGTTCGCGCGAAAAGTGGATTCCAGAGCACAAGCGCGTGTACCGACTCCGTCGGCAGCTCCTCGAGATGCACGTCGACCTCAAGGCCCAAGAGACGTTTGAGAGAGCTAAGTACTTCCAGCAGTTTGGCAAGCCGCCGGTCGTCGGGCCGGACGAGCGCGTGCCCGTCGCGTGCAATTGTGCTTGGCCGTCTTTCCAAAAGGCAACCTCGTGCTCGATATTCCGTACAAGATTATTATGGACCTTCGGCGACACTGGGATGCGAGCCTAAAGGAGCTCAACCCAAGCATCGCACGGCCACCGGCCTGCTACGACTGCGTGAAGGTCTGCGCCTTCTGCGCCCAGCTCGTCCAGCACGCGCATGATCAACAGAGCGTACGCTGCTGCGATTCCGTCGTACCGCTGTTGCACGAGGGTATGGTGCGTAGGAGAAGCCAGACAAGGTCAAGACCAAAACGAAACGAGCTACAGTGGTCGAACTTGCGCGCCGCCCGTCGATCGGCGCGCCATGCACGGACCCGTATGCGCTGGACCCGTACTTTTCGGCGCTGGACCCGTACTTTTCCGAGTCGAGCAGCTCGGACGACGAGGCGGGCCGGTACATCATTGGCACGCTTCCTCAAAGGCGAGGTCGGGCGGCAGCTGCGGTACGGCGTCCAGCACGAGCGCACGCAGCGCAATCTGAACCGTGGCGAGTGGGGCGTCATCATGGGCGACTCGGAGCCGCGGGGGCACATCTTCAAGCACAACTCGCTGGTAACGGGCGAGCGCACGCTCGCGCCGTCGCTGCGGACGATCTTAAACGATAGCCGCCACGGCTCGTGATCAAATACATACACTATTCGGGAAATAGGTGGAAATACAAACGAAAACGACGCCGTTGTGGCGGGGGCGACCGCAAGTCGTCTTACTTCTTGGCCTTCTTGACCTTCTCAACCGTCTCACCCTTCTTGGCCTTGTATGCGTCGCTAAGCTTCTTGGCCTCGGCTTGGAATTTCTAATCGCACCATCCTCGTGAGCACATGGACAGAAGAGGCAGGAAACGGACCTCCTTCTTGGCCGCCGGGAGCTTCTTCCATCGGGCGCCGAGCTCGACGGCAACTTCCTTGATGTTAAAGCCGGGGTGTTCAGCCTTGAGGGCCGGGCGCTCCTCGGCCATGAAGAGGAAGTACGCAGTCTGCGGGCGCTTCTCCTTGGGCGTACCATCCTCGTTCTCCTTGCCAGCCTTGCGCTTCATGCCCTTGGCGGCCTTGGACGCGGGGACCTTGGCCTTCTTGGCAGCAGCCTTCTTGGGCTTCTTCGGGGACTCCTCCTCCGACTCGGACGCCGATGCGCTCGGCGATCCCGTCGACGTCGGGTCGAAGCGCTGGACCTTGGCGATCGTACGGCCACTGCGGGTGCTCATGCTCGGCTGCTGCTCTTTTGCGGTTTGACGTTCGAAGTTTTTTCAAACTTTTAAACCACCGCCAGCGCCTCACATTCGAGAGAAAGAACTATGATTGGTGGAAATTTCGCTTGAAATGGTACACACCCCGTCATACGCCAATCAGAAGGCCGAAACGTGCTTGAAGGTGCCATGGATTGGCTAGAGCTTTTGATGGGAAAGCACGTGGTGGAAGATTGGGTCGTTTGAATGTGATTGGTCGGTTCGAAAATCCGAGGCAAAATGGGGAAAGATCGCGAGGCGCGGGCGGCCATCAAAGCATGAGATACCATTAAAGAGTAGGATGTGGTGATGGCTCACAAAATATACGATACGCGCTCGAAACTGGTATCAAAATACATGTGGAAAGATCGGTACTGGGACATGCACTGTCTACACGGCAAGCTGGCTTTCGAGCACATTGTGCACCGCCGCCTGCCATGTAATAACTCGTTGCTTGCGACATGGGCACCTCCGCGACAGGGCGGCGTCGTCAGATCGCCATACCAGTCCTTGGTCGGAAAAGGCCCTACTACTCTGCCAACTACTGCTGTTGCCTACTAACAGGGATGGGTCCATAAAGCCTTCGAGACCATGAGATTTGGGGACAAGACTGACCGCGACCTTCCACTTGCAATGATGTAGGTAGTGATACCCGGAGCCATTCAAGTCCAAGATTTCAACAGATTGAATGTGTTGTTCATTGATGCAGCCAGCGCTTGTACGTACATAGGAGGAGGGGTGAGCCACGACCACGAGACGACGAGACATACCCAGTGGTTGCTTCCCAACTGGAAAACGCGCTATCTCATCCGTGCAAGGCGTGTCGAAGTGACAACCTGGCGCTTAAATAGTCTCGAAACCATGAACATGAACATGGAGGGCTCGCATGTCCAACAAGATCCCAGTAGCCAACACACATATTTAGGGCATCAAAGAGCCCTACCAGATCCTCTGCCAGGTACATGAATGTAGCGTCCGCTCCCTGAAACTCTATACGAAGGATAGAATCATATCTTGTTATGGTCAAATGCAAGAATCCCCTGACCTGACTACCTCGACATCTACCGGCGCACGATAACGTCAAGCTAACGTTAGCATGACCTCGGTGGAGCCAGAGGCGCACAACGACGCGACTGAAGCCCACTGAGCGATGTGGGTCCTTGGAGTACTGATCTGTGGTGCCGTATAGCATTGCTAACGTCCCGATGCCAGTACTGTGTTGCTTCATCCCACTCGGTGCGACCTCTAGTCAACCTGACATTGAATGAATAAGAAGACAAGAATGACCCCGTTTCATCGTAGCGTCAATACGTTGTTCAAGGTATCTACTGCGTGTGTTGAGTGTCCTCCGAGGTCAAACGTACAAAGCGCAAGTGTCTAGCGACACGGACCGTAAAAGTTTTGGAGGAGGCCTTCGTCGCCCACGAAGTACTGGTGCGTGGACTCGCGATGCGCTATCGACGCTAGAAACCCTCCTGTGTTCAAGTTGATTTGTGTACCTTAAAAGATGGCGCACTTGTCAGCCCTTCTGAAAGCCGTCTCCAACCGGAGCATCAAGAGGCCGCAGAGATCTCTTCACCTTGCCGTTGCCACATAAGCACTCGCTGGCCCCTTGATCCGGAACATACACCCGTCTTCGACTGGAAAGGCTAAAACGTTATGCGTGTCAAGATGCGGAACGGCCCGATACTAACGTTAGTCGGGCGGAGCAATGCCTTTTCTCGGTGATGCAGGAGTCTCATTCGGGTCGAGGCTAACAAGAGTCCGAGCATAGTAGCATCACAAACGAGCATCTCGTCGTAGTCCACGCCTCTCAAACACGCGCGAAACCCCACAAATCGACCCATCCAAGCCATGCATCCAAGCGAACAATGTGCGAGAGATGGCTCGGCTATAGCTATAAAAGAATACGCGGTACTACGTCCATTGGCCTTTCTCTACAGCACAACAAACGAAGCCATCGTGCCGATAGCTCCAGCACGCATGCGACGCGTTGTATCTCGTCCGTCGTCGACAAAGCATCTCCGCCTCACTCCTCGGTCCAACTGCGTGTCGTCGTGGCCATGCACAAGCGACGTTGAAGTTGGCCGACCGCCGTATCCGTCACTTGTCCGGATACGCGGCGCGCATTAAAATGGCGTTTTCACCACTCGCTGAATGGCGGGCGGCGACGTTGTGATTGGTGGAGGCCGGCTTCGAATTTATTTTGGCCAATCCAAGGGCGAGGCCCACCACGATGGCGGTCGTGGATTGGCTGCAGGGGTCGGGGTAAAAGAAGTGGAGGCGACGCCATCCATTGATTTGCGGCTGCGGGCGCCCGCAGCCTCGAGGAGCTCATTCTCAATTTCCCTTTGAAGAACCCACAAGATGCCCAAGGAAAAGATCCACATCTCGCTCGTCGTCATCGGTCACGTCGATGCCGGTAAGTCGACGACGACCGGTCACTTGATCTACAAGTGCGGCGGTATCGACAAGCGTACGATCGAGAAGTTCGAGAAGGAAGCCCTCGAGCTCGGCAAGTCGTCGTTCAAGTACGCCTGGGTCCTTGACAACCTCAAGGCCGAGCGCGAACGTGGTATCACGATCGACATTGCCCTCTGGAAGTTCGAGTCGCCCAAGTACTTCTTCACGGTCATTGATGCCCCGGGTCACCGCGATTTCATCAAGAACATGATCACGGGTACCTCGCAGGCCGATTGCGCCATCCTTGTCGTCGCCTCGGGCGTCGGTGAGTTCGAGGCCGGTATCTCGAAGGAGGCCAGACGCGCGAGCACGCGCTCCTCGCCTTCACGCTCGGCGTGCGCCAGATGATCGTCGCCATCAACAAGATGGACGACTCGTCGGTCATGTACGGCCAGGCCCGTTACGAGGAAATCAAGGAGGAAGTCTCGAACTACCTCAAGAAGGTCGGCTACAAGCCCGCCAAGGTCCCGTTCGTCCCGATCTCGGGCTGGGAGGGCGACAACATGATCGAGAAGTCCGGCAACATGCCCTGGTACAAGGGCCCGTGCCTCCTCGAAGCGCTTGACAACCTCAACCCCCCAAGCGCCCCACCGACAAGGCCCTCCGCCTCCCGCTCCAGGATGTTTACAAGATTGGCGGTATTGGCACGGTCCCGGTCGGCCGTGTCGAGACGGGTGTCCTCAAGCCCGGCATGGTCGTCCAGTTCGGCCCCGTCGGCCTCCAGACGGAAGTCAAGTCGGTCGAGATGCACCACGAGTCGCTCCCCGAGGCTGTCCCGGGTGACAACGTCGGCTTCAACGTCAAGAACGTGTCGGTCAAGGAACTCCGCCGTGGTTACGTCGCTTCGGACTCGAAGAACGACCCCGCCAAGGGCACGGAGAACTTCACCGCCCAGGTGATTGTCCTCAACCACCCCGGCCAGATCGGCAACGGCTACTCGCCGGTGCTTGATTGCCACACGGCCCACGTCGCCTGCAAGTTCAAGGAGATCACGCAGAAGATGGATCGCCGTTCGGGTAAGGTCCTCGAAGAGAACCCCAAGTTCGTCAAGTCGGGTGATGCCTGCATGGTCATCCTCGAGCCCACGAAGCCCATGACGGTCGAGTCGTTCCAGGAGTACCCGCCCCTCGGTCGTTTCGCCGTCCGTGATATGCGCCAGACGGTCGCCGTCGGTGTCATCCACGGCGTCGTCAAGAAGGAGGCTGCCGGCAAGGGCGGCAAGAAGAAGTAAATGCAATCTGCGTAGTGTTGCTCTAGTCCTTTGGCCTTGAAAGAGTATATTGAGATAAATCATTTTGCCTTATTCTTTTATCTCCTCTTGTACTGACACATGCAGCAGCCAAGGTCGCTTTCCGGCAGTCACCGTAGCATAACTTGTGCGTGGTTGGATCGCCTACGCTGCCCGTGCCCTCATATGCCGCAGCAATCGTTTGTGAAAGACAGATCAAAGCACGAAACTAGGTCCAAATCTAACGTCAGAGAGCATTGCAAGGCTGCAGCCACATCCTCGTCCTTGCTATTACCTCCTACACCGTGTAGGAGGTGATACGTGTAGGCTACACGTATGCTAGTACGTATCATCTCGTCTGCCTCCGCCAGCATGCTCGCCCTTGGTCAAGCTGGTCATCATGATCCTGGCCGCATGGAGTGGTCCAGCAACTGCTTGTCGTCCTGAGTGCTGTCAATCGGCCAATCCTGTGGCGGCAGAGGATCGCATTTCCACCAATCATGGAAGATCTTGGAATGGAATAAAAATACACGCGAAGAATACAAAAGCCAAGGCGATTTTGAACAGTGTCGTGCAAAGGTGATTGGCACGTGAAGGTTCCAAGATGCTTCGAAGTCGCCGGGTGCTGCAAAATCCGCTTCTGCTGGCCCGTCCGCGCCTCGCTGCAAGCGTACACGTCATCTCAGATCTTAGCGCGATGGAAGTGACCCGCCACAACTTCAGCGCCGCCCTCGCCGAGGTCGAGGCCCAGCTGCGCCTGCCCTCGTGCCAGTACGCGGCCATTGACACGGAGTTTACGGGCCTCACGCCCCACGAGAAGACGAGAGAGAAGGTCATCGACACGCTCGAGGAGCGGTATGCCAAGGTCCGCGCGTCGGGCGAGAACTTTCTCATCACGCAGTTTGGCCTCGCGCTCGTCCACGTCGAGGACGACAAGACGTGGATCAAGTGCTTCAACTTTTACGTGTTTCCGCGGCCGTACGCCAACATGGACACGCGCTTCTTGTGCCAAGCATCGTCGATCCAGTTCATGTCGGAGCATGGCTTTGACTTTAACAAGTTCATCCGCGATGGCATCCCGTACATGACGCGGTCCAACGAAGCCTATGTGCGCAAGAACCACGCGCGCAGCCTCAAGAACGTGACCAAGTCGCCGCCATCGAAAGTGAGCGTCACCAAGCGCTTTGACCAAGACTTCCTCAAGGAGACGATCGCCACGATTGAGGCGTGGATCACGGCGCCGCCGTCCGACGACAACAAGGAGCTTTTCCTGCCCGCGCGCAACTCGTTCCGCCGCCTCCTCATCTTCCACGCGGCCAAGTATGGCATCCTCTCGAAATTCGCCGACATGATTTACACCGAGTCGACGGGCGACGGCGTCCTCCTCGTCCGCGCCGACCAGTCGGAGCGCGAGAACCGGCTCAAGCGCAAAATCGACACGATGAACCAAGAGGTCGAGGACGCCGTCGGCTTCTCCAAGGTCATCCAGCTCCTCTCGGATGCGAAGAAGCCCATCATTGGCCACAACTGCCTCCTCGATTTCGTGTACTTGTACCATCAGTTCTGCGCCCCCTTGCCGGCGACGCTCTGCGAGTTCAAGTCGGAGCTCCAGACGCACTTTCCGACGGTCTATGATACCAAGCACATGGCGCTCACGAGTCCGCTCCGCGAGTCGTTCGAGTCGACATCGCTCTCGGCCGTCTTTGAGAAGATGCGCGATACGCTGCAGCCCGACGTCGCGTCGCTCATCACGGACGGCGCCGCGGACCCGTACCACGCGGCGCTGACTAAGTCGGACGATGGAAAGAACATGCCGTGCCACGAAGCCGGCTTTGACGCACTCATGACGGCCATCGCGTACCTCGGTTTCACGTCAGCGAGCGCCAACAAGTGGTCGCTCGAGTCGCTGCCGCTGGCGGCCGATGCCACCGACCTCGCGCCGTACAAGAACCGCATCAACCTTATGGTGCTCGAGCAAGGTGCCTTTCTGGACCTGCAGGATGTCGACCAAGAGCTTGACCGCCGCCACGTGTACGTCGTCACGCACCCGACGAGCCTGGCCTCGGTCAAGATGGAAGAGCTCTTCCCGGACGTCGAGATTGCGCGCGTCTATCGCGAAAATGACCGCGAAGTGTACGTCTTCTTGACGCAGCCGCTCGAAGCGGTGCCGACGGCCAAGGACGAGACCGTGGCGATCACGACGTTCCCGCTGTTCAAGGAAGCCCGCACCGCGGCCAAGGCGTCGACGAATACGACGATCGAGGCCAAGGACGCGCCGGCGCCGGCGTCGTGGTGCACGATCAGCTAAGATGTAATGATATCGACCGATGAAAGACGCGATCCGGTTGGAGGAAAAAGACGAGGTCGTCGTTGTATTAATGACCGAGCTTGGCCGCTTGAGGTTCGTCCTTGCCGTAGCAGGATGGCGCACCGACCTTCCATCGCTTGTCGAGGGCCGCGATCGTGCACGGAAAAGGCTTCTTTTGCAGCTTCTTGGACACAATGTTGTGCTGCTCGCAGAGCCAGACAGACAAGTCGACGCGCGAGTCGACCCTACACGAGAGACGGCATGAAACTGCATGACGCATAGACGACGGTCTAGTGTACTTGGGCGGGCTCGCGACAATGTTGTCGGCAAAGTCCGTCGCGCAGTACTTGCACGGGTAGAGCTGCCCGAGCGCCTGGATGAAGTTGGTCGCGTGCTGCTTCATGGCATCCGACGGCGTCTCGGGGTAGTACGCGGCCATTGTGTGCAGCTAGTAGCATGTGCCATCATCATCATCATCCTCCTGCCATCCTCCTCGTAGCGTTGTACCATGCCCCACGTCGCGCGACCCACTTCTTCGCGGTCCAGCGGGCAGTCATCGGCCGGCGCCGCCTTGGGCTTGGCGCCAAAGAGCACGTTGGAGCGGAAGAGGTCTGCCTTGGAGTGGCACACGGGCTCGGCGCAGTCGGCCGGGTTCTGCTGCTGCTTGGCTGGCTCATGCTTCTCGAATTCGAATTGTGAAACGGGACTGAGCTCGGATTGGCCAAAAAGAGGCCAATCAAATCCGGCCCAGATTGCGAGCCACTGCCAGACAACTTGTGCACGGATCGATCGTTCAGCGCAGACTGCCATTGTAGACGTCGCAACAACTAATTAACTAATGACATGCAACCCAGTTCGATGTACATATACAAATCCCAAGGATCGTTTCGTTGGCTTGATTACATTAGTCCTTGAGCGCGACAATCGCGCTGTGTTGGCCACCAGCGTTTACTTGGAGCATGCGCGCGGGCCCAAACTTGGTTTTGTCCAATCAAGAAGACGCGGCTTGTACTCGTCCTTGTCGTCGCCTGTGCCGAGCGCACACATGTCGCCATAGCCCCACGCGTACACGTCGTTCTCGGACGTCACGGCGAGCGAGTGGTTGGAGCCGCACGAGATCTTGGCAAAGTAGACGCGACCGCCCTTGGCCTTGACGATGATTTCTTGAGGCGACTCCTTCATTGCGCCCGTCTCGGGGTTGTCGATCGTACCGAGCTGGCCCGAGTCGGCGCGCCCAAACGAATACATGGTGCCGTCGGCCATGAGCACGAGCGAGTTGTGCGTGCCGGCCGCGACCGCCTGTCCAACCTTGTGGCTCAGCGCCTCGACGAGCTGCGGCTCGATCTGGTTGGCGTCGTGCCCGAGGCCGAGCTGGCCATAGTTGTTCAAGCCCGTCGCGTAGATGCCGCCCGTCTCGCTTGCGATAAAGAGCGAGTGGTACGAGCCGCAGCCAATCGCTTTGCACAAGAGCTTCTTCCCGTTCAAAAGGACCAGCGCTGGCTTGAGGTGCTGGTTGAAGACGAGCGGGAGGTCGTACTCGCCCGACGGCGCGCGGATCTTGTCCGAGACGGGGCGGCCGAGCTGGCCCATTTCACCAAGACCCCACGAGTAGACGTGGCCATCGGCGGCCCGCGCGAGGTTGAAGCTACTGCCGCAATCAATGTCGACAATGTTCGAGAGGCCCGGAATGCTGAACGGCGTCAGCTACGTTGCGTGCTCGATGAGCCTGTCGCCTCGTACTACCAATCTATGGAAATAAGATGATACCTGCTTGTTCTTGAACGTCTCTTTCGGCGTCGCAGCGTCGCACCACAGCTTGCCCTCCTTGTCTTTGTACGAACCCCACATGAAGACGCTGCCATCGACGCCGAGAGCAACCGAGTGGCAGTCACCGCCGACAACCTAAGCAAGTCCACCATGAGACAAGAGCAATCCCGTGGGTTGAAGCGTACATTGATAATGGAGGTGTTGGCGGGAAAGCCCGTAACGAGGGCGGGGGCGTTCTCATCGCCGGTACGCCCCAGCGCGCCGTCGTCGTTGCAGCCCCACGTGTAGACATCGCCGTCCTTGGTGACAGCAGCCGTGTGCAGACCGCCGCAGCCGACGCGCACGATCTGTTGCTTGGAAAGGGCTGCGACAACGCGGGGTACGGACACGATCATGTCCTCGTCTTCGTCGACACCATGGCCGAGCTGGCCGCAGTCACCGCTGCCAAACGTCATGATGACGCCACTCTTGTCGCCGTACCGGCCTTCGATCTCTTGTACGTACGCCATGTATTCAGCCATGTTGTCGACCCACGAGCCCTTGGCGTTCTGCGCATGCTGCAGCTTGATGCCTTGGTAGAAGTTTTGGTTGAGCGCATAGGCATGGCGCTTGCGCTCAGTGCTCCGGGCCGTGACCACGCGCCGGCTGCGCATGACGTCGTCCGAGGCTAGCGCATGGTCACCGCTGCCACCGCCGCCCGCCGTCGCCTCCGAGCTCGCGTACTCCTCCTTGGAAAGATGGCCGTCCACGCGCGTCCGCTTCATCGTCGCTCGATCGCTTGGTGGAAAATAAACGCAATGGTCAAACGATCCGGATAAACGCCCGCCCGCCACTCGCGGCTAGACCCACGCAATTTTACCACAGGCCGCTCGTGTGGTATCCGGATCATGTCACCAAGATTTCGAAGCGTATCCGGACACGTCATATCCTCCGAAGTGGTATCTCCACACGCAGTGCAAAGGCGCTGGACAAAGGCAAAAGCTCGACACTGGCTCGCAGCGTCAAAAGTCGAGGCGTAGAAGCTGGCAAAGTCGAGTAGAAGCGAGATGGATAGAAGAAAAGGACTTGTATTGACAAAGTAGATATTGACGATGCACGAGACGACGATGAGAGATGCTTAGGCCCAGCCGCCGCCGCCGCCGTTGTTGTTGTTGCC
>NW_012156449.1:149049-152295 GCF_000151545.1 Saprolegnia parasitica CBS 223.65
CGCCGCCGTTGAAGAGACCGTAGCCGTTGAGGCAGTTTTGGACGAGGCTGCTGATGGCGCCGCCGAGGTCGATGCCACCACCACCGCCGCCCCACGTGGCGCGCAGGTTCTGGGTCTCGCTGGCGGCCGTCGTCGAGTCGATGCACTGGAGCACGGCGAGAGCGCAGACGGTGGTCTTGATCATGGTCTTCATGGTGGAAATTGGAAAGTGAGCGCTTCCTGGCCGTCCCATTCCATGGATCGGACCTCATGCATGCAACATATGACGAACCCACGTGGTATTCTTCTGCAGCGACGGATCGAGCGGCCCGATTTTCTGGATCACACATTCGATCCTGTCGCATTCTTCTCATCCTGCGCTGGCTCATTCCATTCGATCCGTCCACACAGCCTCGAGACTTTCCACTACTGGTACATGGAATTGTAGTCTTCGCAATGCGGTGTCGACCATCTATCTATCTATCTATCTATCCATCTCGGGCCATGCATTTCAAGCAAGTCCGTCTCAACAACCATGTACAATCATATTGTGTTCTTGTTGGTGAAGTGGGTCTTCTTGATGTGTCTCTTATCAGTGCTTCATCGGTATCGTGTGCGCCAAGTGCTGCAGCGACGGGTCATCTCGAATCTCTCGTCGCTCCTTGCCAATCGCGACGATGTGCTTTCGCCACGTTTTGATGTCGAGCATGAAGACGCGGTCGCCCCACTCGAAGGAAAGGAGGCCGTTGATGACTGCCGACGCCTTGTCGATGCAGTACACATCACGGTGCTGCCACCGCGCCTTCTTGAACTGGTAGTTGGCGGCCGCATACAAAAAGAAAGAGCTGCCTTGGGGTCGCGCCAGCTGCGGGAACCGAAGGCGCTCGACGACGTAGAGCACGAGTACAATGCCGCACACAAGCAAGTTGAGCGCCAGAAACCGCTGGACGCTTCCAATTTTAACGTGGCCGCCGTGGCAAATGGCTTGGGCGTCGACGGCGACAACGACGCATCGTCGCTCGATCTGCACGTGGTGGGTGATGGGCGACGCAAAACTCCAAATCGCAGAGGCGACCCAGACCACGATCGCCGACTTGGACGAGTAGCCCGAGGTATATTGCTGCGTGAGGAGCGAGAAGGCGTCGTTCAAGATGAAGGCCAGCCACGTGAGCTCGCCCGAGGCCGTGATGGTCGTGTACCATGGCGCACGCACAGACTCGAAGCGGAAGTAGCCCGCCATTTGCATGAGCTGGAGGCCCGACGTCGAGAGGAGGCAGATGGCCGTCATGCTGCGTAGAAACAGCAGTGGGCGACCGATCCAGACAAGCCCGCCGACCCGGTTGACAACGAGGAGATTGCTCGCTTCAATGTACCCGCCGGCCGTGACGATATAGATCGACGCCATGAGCGTCACGAGTCCGAGGACGATCGTGATGTACTGCACGACCCGCTGAAAGTACGTGGCCACATTGGCGGGGATCTCCATGCCATTGACGGGCACGCGGGCTATCGCGTTCCGACCCGAGAAGGTCGTGATGCGCCCGACGCTGCTCTCAAAAACCACAACTTCCCGCACGCCGTGGACCCATTCGATGAGGTACAGCCACGCAAAGTACTCGTACGAGCTCGAGATCGTGTCAAAGAGCCGGCCTTGCGCCAAGAGCGGTGGGCCGCTCCCATAGACGCCCGCGCCCAGACTCACGTTGAAGCTAATGTACTGCGCGAGCGCGACCGGGTAGTTGGTTTCCATCTCGGCGCGCACGCCCGCGGCGAGTGCGGCGAGGCGCGTGCGGTTCACCGACGGGACATGCGCGTCGAGATACGTTAGAATGCCATGGAGCAGCTCCAGTGTCTTGCCGCCGTCGACCGCGATCCCATCGATGTCGTCCATCGCCGACGCGGTGAGCGCGCTTCCCATGGCCGCAACCGCCATGGTCGCACTCATTGTACTGACACCGAGGAGGTCGTTCATGTGGGCCATGCACGACCCGCCGAGCGTAAAGAACGTGAGTACCGACGCATCGGACGACGTTTGTGTGTCGCAGAGAAGGTTGCCGCCGTAATAGTCGGTCGCGTTGGGCCACGGACTGGGCGTGTACTGGTTCGGGCTCTGGAGGACTTCGAAAGCGTGCAGGGCCGCGTCATGGGCCGTGACCACGAGCGTCAATGACGCGTGCGACGTCTCGTACCACTGCTTGACCACATCTGGGCACGGCAATCGACGCAGATCCACCTCGCCAAACGGGCCGATGCTCGAGTGAAAGAGCGCGAGGCCGAGCCCCAGCGGGTTCGGCAGCGACCCGTTCTGCATGAGCACATCGGTGGCCGAGACGTTGGTGTAGGCGAACGTGGGTGTGCCTTTAATGAGGCTGCGGCCGCCAAGCGCTGTCGCATTGTTTCGCACGAGACTGAGCGAGAACGCGAGCGGCGTAAACATCTTGTACGAGGTTTGCGTGCCGAGTTGCAGCGTTGCGTTTGAGCTTTTGAGTTTGAGCGCATACGCGAGCCCAAAGGCATTGTGAATCTCAAATGACTCCATGACGCCGAGCGCCTTGTAGTTTTGCCATAGCGTGGTAAACGTTAAAAGCCCCGCACGGCGCCACGTCACGGCCTCGTCTTCGGAGGAGCGCGGCGCCAAATTTGCTGCGTGCAAAGCGGACGTCCATTGCTGCCCCGCGCGCGAGCTCTGCAGCGGCACAAAGACGCTGCTGTTCAAGGCGTCGCCCCAACAGAGCGAGAGCGATGTCCACTCTGCGTTGCGCAGCACCGACTCGAGGTAGATGGCTGCATTTTGGCTTTGGCGGGCGCACGCGGCTTCGCGATCGGACGACGCGGCGAGCGACCAGGTGCGGCCCCAGTCGACAAAGCAGTAGGACGTGGCGATCCACGGCAGCGCGCAGCCGTCCATGCTGCGCAGACTGTCAATCACAGGGACGAGCGAGTTGATTTCGTCTTGAATCATGTTGGCGTACAAAATCGGGACGTTACTAGCGGTCGCGGACGTGTTGTACAGATTGTCATTCGAGTAAAAGACCGCATTATCGAGCGACGGCGACGCGTCCGAAAGATTCGTGACCACTTGGAGTCGGTCGTTGAACCAGTTGGTCATGTACGTTTGGGAGCCCGTGGCGTTAAAGTACGCCCACCAAAAAGTCGTTGCTCATGGCAAACTGGGAGAGGTACAGGAACGAGTAGCTCCCCACGAGCGACGCCGCCATGTAGAGGAGGCCAAGCGCGGCCTGCACCCGCATCGTTGTGCGCGATGGT
>NW_012156449.1:152395-184123 GCF_000151545.1 Saprolegnia parasitica CBS 223.65
TAAAGACGGCCTCGATCTCAAAGAGCAGCCACAGTTTCATGTCCAGAACCATGCCACGCCCCAAGGGCACCAAGCCCGACATGATGCAAATCACTTGGTCCATGTACCAGTGACGCTCGTGGGTGTGGGTGAGGTACCCCTCGGACGCTGCCGGGATCAAGAGGTGGATCTGGCGCTTCCGAGGCCCGCGCTGCTCGAGCTTGGCCGCGCAGTGCTGCAAAACACCGACGGCAAGGATCGAGACAAACACCGTCGCCGTGTTGACGCAGAGAAGAAGGGCGAGGCGCGAGACGCTGCCAATCGCGATGCGGCCGCTTTGGCAGGACGCCTGCAGCCCGAGCGTCGAGACGACGCAGCGACGCTCCAACTGCAAGGTTGCGTGGTACGGCGCGAAGCGCTCGAGGAGCACCATGGTCAGCCACGCGAGGAGGCTGCTGATGGGCGCCGACGCATTCGCGCCCTCCTTTGTAAATGGGAGGAAAAAATCACTCACGACATACGTGATCCACGTGCCTTCGCCGGCAATGAGGAAGATCTCGACGAGCGACCGCGGCGCCAGCTCGAGCCGCGAGAGCCCATGTCGCTGCACAAAGTCAATCGGCGATGTACTTAAGAGCGCAAGCGCCGTGACACCGCGGACAAAGAGGAACGGCCGCCCGATCCACGTGCACCCGACGACCCGGTTGACCTTGAAGAGGTCGTGGCCGCACACGCACAGCGGCGCTTTGAACGCAAAGCACACCATGAGCACCATGATGATGTTGATGACGATCGTGACATACAAGGTGATGCTCCAAATGTATCTGCACGCGCTCACCGGAAGCTCGAGCGGGTTGGCCGCCATTTGCAGTGGCTCCATGCGTCGCGACATGACGGTCGCCGCGATGCTATCCGTCTCGAATACATAGACCTCGCGGCGTCCCTGGAGCCACTCAAGGAGCGTGATCCAGCCAAAGAGATCCCATGGCGTCTGCGAGACCATGGCCTGCGACAGCAACTGCGAAGGCGCCGCCACTTGGTACATGGAGATCTGTAGCGGGTGCAGCACGGCAGAGATGGCGTCGAGGGGCGGGACGAGGAGGGGCACACGCATGGCCGCTGAGAGCGCATGCATGCAGCTCTCGCGCGTACTAGTGCTCGCGAGGGCGCACACAGAAAGCACGCTCGACACGTTGGCCAGAGCGGCGGCAAGCACGACATTTTGGCGCCCCAGTGCGATCGTGAGCGGCGTCGGCTGGTTGCACGCGTCGTAAAAGCCAAAGGATTCTTGCACAAAGGACGTGGTTTCGGTCTCGCTGACGCACATCAAGTTGCCCGTGTAGTATGCACCCCCCGTCCAGTTGGACGGCGTCGGATGCACGGTCGTCGACGAGGGCACGGCCTCGTAGGCGGCTCGGACACTCGCATTGGACTCGAGGTCGCGAAACAGAGCGTCTTGCAGGCCAAGGTACAGCTCGATGAGCTCGTTGGGATAGGCGACAAGCCGAACGTTGACGTTGCCCAGGGGGCCGAGCGCGTTGACAAAGGCGGCTGTCACGGGTGGCGCCGTCGCGTTTGGAATGTAGTAAAAGGTGCTGGTCGCATTGAGCGCCTCGATGCTATTCGGTGCGTTCCGGACAAGACTCATGGGGCCCGGCGGGTCGAGCGACGACCAGAGATCGTTCCAGACACCCATGTACGCGTGCACCATGGTCCAGAGACTCAGTCCTCGGAACGCAAAAGGGATTTCGTTGATGCGAATGGTCTGTGTGAGCCCCAGCGCATTCTCGATCACTATAGTTTCTTCGAGACCCTGTTGGTAGTAGTTGGTCACTTCCGACTGCCAGTGCGACGCGCCGTGACCGACCCAAAACGCGACTTCGGCGTCCACCGAGAGGTACGATGCTGGTCCACGGAGCGTCGTTGCGAGCCACGCCTGGCCCGACGCGGTCGCGTTGACTTGAAGAAAAATGCCCGACACCAGCGGCTGGCCCATTGGACCGTCGAGGACGTCGGCGGCGTCCACGTTGCGTAAGATCGGCTCGAGATACACGGCGGCGTTGGCCGTCATGTGGGAAACGCAGCGCGCTTGCTGCGTCGCCGTGAGCGCGAGTTCATAGCGCTTCTCATAGTCGACCCAGCAGTACTTGAGAAACTGGCGCAGATTCCAGTGCACTGAGTTGTTGCGAATGGCGGGCACGACAAGCGGTAGCGGGACGGCCCCTTGGAGAATGGAGCGTGGCGACGCGCGCGAGAGATCGACAAACGTTGAATGGGACGCATAGGCTTTCGGTAGCACGACTCGCTCGTCAAAGAGCGGGTAGGTGCCCGACCGATTGAGAAGCAGCATGCCGTTGCACCAGTCGCTCAGAAAGGTTTGGAGGCCCGTCGTGTTGAAGTTCTGCCACCAATAGTCGTTGGCCACGTGCGGCTTGAGGATCTGGATGTACATGACGCTGCAGGCCATCGTAAACGCCATATACACGTAGCCGCACAGCGTGACGAGGAGCGTCGGTGAGAAGCGACGACTTGACTTCGGATGACGCGCCAGCGATTCGTCACTTGGCGGCATGTCGGCGCTGGACGCGACAGCAATGACGCGACCCTGGTTGACGACCATTTTATTGTAAACTGCCTTTTTTGTCGTGGTTGTATTTAGGGCGGGAAACGTAAAGTGGAAACCCCGTGATTTGTATTAAAGGGGTAGGTTACAATTGTGTATGTCGCATATCCATGCGACACGATCCAGGCCATCCGTTCGATTACGACCACGACCATTGGCATTATTCGAGGTCGGCAAACAAGTCGTCGTCTTCGATCGGTGCGGGCGCGTCGACGGCAACCCCCACCTCTGTCGGAGCGGCCACGACACCGTGCAAGAACGCCTAATGCGTGCATATTCATATATACATAAAGTGGCAAATGCAGTAAGTAGTACATGCGCGCCCGTGGGCGTCACGTCCGTCGTCGGATCGTCTTTGGTGCTGAGAAGCGTCACGTTGTGGGCCACGAGCAACGACCACACGGGTGAGAGGTACCACGTGTCCTTGAGCGTTTGTAAAAACGCGTTAAAGGACGCCGTGTAGTGGATCTACGCAACTCAAAACAGTGGGTGGAACAACGTCGTCGAGAGACGCGGCTACCTCGGGCGACCGGCGGCGAAAATGCAAAAGACACTGCAACGCTTTGCCGTGGTACGCGCTCTCTTGGCCAAAGAGGGTCGAGATCTGGTCCTGCATGCCCGAGACCGCTACATGGTCGGTCGTTGGATGTCATCATACCAGCATGATGCGAGCATCGTACCGCTGTGCGCCTTGACCACCTTGTTGTGCTTGGCCGATAAGAGCGCTTCAAAGTCCGAGATCGGGTTCATCGACCCGACGCTGGTCACGTCTTCGCCGCCCAAAAGATCCTAGTACCATGCACGACACGTTCATGCGCATACTCAAGGTCGAAAGATCGTATTGGCCTGGCCGTACGTCCAGGTCAAACTCGTCGTCGTCGTCGTCACCGCCGCCACTCGGCTCGGCGTCGTCGCCCGTCAACGGCTCGTCCTTGACCGCCTCGTTCTTCTTGGCGTCGCTCCAAAAGAATTTTTTCTTTTGATCTTTGGCCTTGACAGCTTCCTTGAGCTGGAACGCCGCGTTGAAGCGTTGGATGCTCGGTAGTGCGGTCGTGAAAAGCTCCTTGTCTTCGCGAAGGTACCTGCGCGCGTACATGGCTTTCATGCAAACACCGACCATGCACCAGGGACGCACCGCTCGACGTACGGCGGGAGCGACGCGACGGGGCACTGCGGGTCCTCGGCGCGCTTCGGGATCGTATCGTAAAAGCGCTGCAAGGACGGGCAAAACGCTTTGCTGTGGAGCTGCCTACACCACATTGCATTTGACGACAGTGCCCACCAAGAGAAGGCGTCCTACTGCTTGTCGCTGGGCAGCATGAGCGCGTCGACAAGGGCGTCGGCCACGTCTTGTTGTTCTATCATAGTACGTGTGACGCGGCCGCGTCGACGTATTCGAGCGCACCTTTGGTCGGCGTCGCCTTGGCCACGCGCAGCGATGGAAACTCGTACTGCCGCATGTCTTCTTCAAACGGGATTTGCTGCAACCAGAGGCAGTGCAAGCGCCCGTCCTTTCCGCTGCACGTGTCTACGCCATCCTTCGTGAGCGAGGCGGGAAAGATATGGACACAATGTACTTGGGATCAAGACGACGACCTTGGGTGCGGCGTTCGCACGGGCGACGAACCGAGCGATCGCAACCTTGTTCTCGTCGGCCATGGCGCGCACAAGTGCCGCGAGGGCCTCTTGGGCGCGGGGCTTTGTAAAGTCCCCGAACACAGCGTCCGTGTTGCTCATAAACATCGACCCTACCATCGACCATGAAGATATCGGGTTGTGTGGGTGGTAATAGAGGTGCGTAAGCGTACGGTCCACGCAGTCGCGCGGGAGAAACCCAAGGATCTTGAGGCTGCGTGTCGTTTCGAGCTTGAGCGAGGCCTGGTCCGCAGTCGAAAACGGAATCTAGGCGCTGCCGACTTAACACCAAGCGCAACCATCGTTCAAGAACATACCATCTCGGAGCCGTACTTGTACGCTTTGATGCGAGCTTCTGGCGCGACTTCTTCGTCGGGCTTGGCCTAGGCAACCACATGTCCATACGACGTCTGCATATACAGAGATGTGTGTGTCCTCTACTTGGCTGTGGTACAGACGATCCATCTTGACCTTCCCGACACCGGGCTCGCCGACAGTCGACTCTTTCGCGAGCGTTGGCAACCGTTGCTCGAGGGTTTTCGAAAAGACATAGGTCGGGATCTGCAGCGTCGCGCCAAACTCCAAGTTGCCGCGAAACTTGGTCGTCTAGGACATGTTTGAATCCACGCACATGCAATAGGTGCGTCTACTTGGTTCACAGTCTTGGTCTTGCCTTGGGTGAGAAAATCAATGCGCTTGGAGACCGAAAGGAGCTCGCCGTGCACTTCGTTGACGATCGAGAGCAGCATTTTCTCATTCTCGAGCTACCAGGACCATCGAGACGCCCTTCTTAGACATCGTCGTACCTTGATATCGTGCGTTTCCTCGGGCTTGACGGCCAACGGCTCGGCCTTGGTCGCATCTGTGATGCTAAAGTCGATCCCACTGCAGTCGGTCCCATAAGAATACTATGGCAGAGGCAAAGGAGGGTCGTACATGATCTGGAGCTGGACGTCCATGTTCTGCACCATGGAGCACACGACCTCCATGTCGGCCGGGTTGGCGATCGGCGTCGCCGCGTCCGTCACGACGACGAGGCGCTTCTCGTACTTCTTCTTGTCCGTGCGCCGGATGAGCAAGTCAAGCGCGACGATGATGCCATCCAAGACGTCGGCCTTGGTGTCTTTCGACGCGGCTTGGGCTACCGCCATTGTCTCGGCGACGCGCGTCGAGACTTCGTCGAGGTTGCTCAAGACATGCACGTGCTCGTAGCCACCTTGCGTCTCGTGCAGATGGTTGTCGGTCCCCTCGGTACCATACATGACGATACCGACCTCGTCGTGCTTCCGGAAGAGCATCTTCTGCGAGAGGATGCTCTGGACAGCGGTCTTGGCTGCGTCAAAGCGCGACCCGACCACGGCCTTCCGCGTCGGCTCGTTCAGGGGCTCGCGCATGGAGACGCCAGCGTCCAGGACGATCATCATGGCTTCCTACGCAGTCATCGGCTTCATCTTCCTCCATGGGCCCATGAGCGTCCACCTTGGTGCGGGACATGCTCGCGTCGATCAAGTTGCAATTTCGAATGCAAAATCCTTGTGGGTGGATATCCGGATAAACGAGGCGTAACCGGACACATGGCCAACTGGAGATTGCTCGACTATGTTTATACGACCAAGATGCTGCCAGGGCAGGTCGTTAGGACCACTGCTACATAGGACTTTCGCTTTTATCGGCGCGGTGAGTAACGAGACCTCGATTCGTCCTGCGTCTTGAGACGATTCTGTCCACAATACATATCAACGCGTCCTGCTGTTGATTCGGGCGATGCAGTCGATTGCAACCTGACGACGTATGTACAGTAGATCGCCAAGCAGCTGCATGGACGCAGCCCTTTCTTACAAAGCAGAATGTGGAAATTCCAAGTGCGGTAGCATCGATCTCGGCCGCGCCACCAACAGCCTCGTCCAAAACTGCCTCAAGAGCTACACAGTCGCTCCAACGGCGGCGGCGGCAGTTGGGCTAAACGACCAGCGCCTTTGTTTGTTTCAGTCTATCAACCTATCGACAACGGGTTTGCTGGATGCAACAACAATTGCTCCTTCCGAGGCCGTGGTGATCACCTTCCGCACATCGTACAACATTGGTGCCAATCGACCGTCGCCAGGAGACTCTACCCCTAGCCGCCACCACGGTGCCGCTGTAACCTCGACACCACTCCCAGAAGGACTTGAAGAAAACCCTCAACGAGCACCTCGTGTCGCCACGTGTGGGATGTCTGCAGTCTCCTTCCCGACCTCCCCCATATACGACCACAAAGTGCTGGTGCCAATGTTAGACATTTGTTTAAAATAAGAAATCAAACTGAATTCGATCGACCATTTACAAAGCTAAACCTACACCTGCTCGTAGAGGCATCGCTGGGTGACCTTTTACTCGAACTACAAGGTTGTCATGGAGAAAAGACAACTTGTGGTGGCTTTTGGGGGTTCAGTCGTGACATCCAACTCCGACACATGCACACCATGCGCTGCGTCGTCGACGTCAGTACTATGCCATGTCGTTTTAGCCACTTGGACTTCACAATGCAAACACTTCAACTACGAGTGTCTGCCGTCTCGAAGCGCGTGCCAAGAAGACGCGTACATACCACGTGCTCTCCATGACGCAGCATGCTCCGTCTTGTTCGACACCAAGAACGCTTCTCGTCTATATGTGCACAGACAAGTCCGTCGCTGCACTTACGTGGTCGCTACACAAGAGACGACGGCGACGATGGAAGATAGTGTCGAGCAATTCGAGACATTTTTGCATGAAACGCAATTATGAGCTCATGCTGGCGTCTTCCATCTCGTCGGCGCCATTGGTCGTGCCAAACGCCGACATGTCTTGGATCTGCAGCGATTCCTGCAGCATGCGTGCGACGTCGGCGTCGGAAAACTCGGATTCCTCGCGCAGACGCGTGCTGCAGATGCACACGTCGGTTGCGCGGCGGCACTTGCGGCACTGCTTCTTCGAGACGCCCTAGACACGACACAGATATGCGTTCACATGAACTCCATTTCCACAAGTCCATGCGCACCTTGGTCGCGGTCACGCGCGGCGTCACTTCCATCGGTTTGTCCATCTCGTCCGCGAGCACCATGGTCTCGAAGGCGTCCGTGTTGTAAAAGATGCTCACGAGCTGCTGCATCTCGGCCACATCGAGGCGACACTGCGCCAGCGTCGTCCTAGCATCGTGTCCAATAAGTATCAAGACGACGACCCATCGACGTACGCCAGGGTCGGCAGCGAGCGCAGCGTGTCGGGCGTGCACTTGTGGCACACGAGCAAGAAGAGAAAGCACATGGCATTCCACTACAGGCACCGTTTTGTCACGCGGTAGACGACACGAATCGGGTCAAGCACCTCGCTTTTTTCCTTGGCCTCGACGGGCCGAAGCAGCTGGAACGTGTGCAAGAGGTCCTGCAGCAGCCCCTGGATGCGCCGGTCGCACGGCAGCCCCGAGAGCGCGCTGATCGACGGCATTTGCCGCAACAAGAACGCGCCAAAGTGGTGCGCGCGGTCTTCTTCCGGTCCCGAGATCGGACGCACCTCGACCGTCACAGGGATCGACCGCTGGTGCCAGCCCGCGACAACCGAAAGCGTCTCTGGCGTCACCATCTCCGAGATCTTCATCCACATGGTCGCAAAGAGCGGGAGGTCGGCGGCGCTGTATACGTCCGTGTTGCCATCGCTGTCGTCCGACGAGTCGTCGTCGGCGCCGAGGATGTCCATCTCCGAGTCCGTGCCCGAGTCCGACTCGGACGAATAGTCGCTTTCATTCTCATTCCCGTCCTCGGTCGTGGCTGGCGCTGTCTCTTGCTTCATCTTCTTGGCCAGTTTCGTGGCCTTTTTGGCCTTGTGGCCTGGAAACACGAAACCTTCAATCAAGATGGCGTGCTCTTCCTTGGGAAACTCGCGCGATGGCCCGGCCGGCGCCTTGTTCTCGATGATCGTGATCGGCTTCTGGCTCGGCCGCTCGACGACGCCCATGCCCGGCTGCTTGGACCACACGACCTTGGGCTGCGCGCGCTTGGGCTTGGCCACCGATGCCACGGAAATTGGTGCACGCGCGCCCTCCCGGTAGTCCAACGGGTTGGGCTTGGACGTGCCAAAGACTTGGTGGATCGTCGGTAGCATTTGCACCGGCTTCACCGGCAGCAGCGCCAGGAACGATCGGGCTTCCTACGCATGGCATCGTTGCGCGTACATCGATGCTGTGCAGTCGTCGTCGTCGTACCTTCAAGCACGTCTCGGAGCAAAACTGCTGCTCTTCGCGGGCGCTATACACCTCTCGCCGCGCCACCGAGATGCGGTACTTCTGTGGCTTCCTAGGGCCGACCATTGTGAGCGAGCCGCGGGTGCGAGCGCATGTACTTTTTGGCGAGCGTCGAGCTGCACGTGGGCAGGCCGCAGCGGAGCTGGACCGCCCGCTCCTCAAAGACATCGCGGAGGTGGCGCTCCTGGAGGATGTTGCTGCAGAGCTCGAGGTATGGCGCAGGCACGACGGGGCTCAGCAGCGTCGACATGAGCACGAACGCGTCGCGGGCCGTCGCGTGCTCGGCGTCGGTCTGCGTGACCTGCATGGTGCTGCGATGCTTGGCGAATTTAAGTTCGACCCAGCAAAGTACCCTCTCCAAAATCACATTCTATAGCTTCATCTTTGTATTCCATTTGGCATTTCGTATTAAAATGCAAGCCTACGCTGCGATTGGTCATTCCATCAACCTGGATTTTCTGCAAGCTCGGCCCACGGTGCGATGATGGACAGCCGAAGGCGACGAGGGCCTCCTAGCCCGGGCGCGAGCTCTAGCGCGCCGTCGTGAGGCCGCTCGCGTCGCGTTCGACAGACGCCTGGATACCTTGGGTTGCTTGTTGACGAGGCCGACCACTGCACAGACGCAAGCCTTCGCCGCCCATGAGAAGCATGTTGTCGTCCCAGTCCATGCAGCAAATCGCCGTCTTGTGGCCGCTGACGAGCCCGGCCTGCGGCGTGAGCGACGACGTACTGAGCGTCGCAATGTTGATTCTTGACCGTCCGACGAACGTCAGAGCACGTTGGTCGACGTTCGACTGACCATGCTTTGGCCATCATGTCGTGGGCGATCTGCATGCCATGGTGCTACGCGTCAACGGTACCACACATTGCCACCACATCCAGAACCTTGTCCTTGACGTCGAGACTCTTGTACATTGTATGGGGCTCGCGAAGGACTACCAACCGCGGAGGGTGGGCGTTTGACATGTTGTCACGCTCTGTCCATCCTCCTACGTGAGGCATTTCTATCGGTACCGGCCCTCTCTTACGAGCCCGACCCCGGTAGCACATACGCACACACTAGATTATCCAGTCGTCTGTTCGTTTGCCCGTCGACGCTCCATTGTTATTATTCGAGCTCCGATGGTCTTGCTTGAGGAATCTGCGTTTTCGTGCTCCTAACCTGCAGGCTCCGAAGTGTCAAAATACATCAGTTCCAACAACATCTCGAACGCTGAAGTTGCCAGTTGGGAATTGGCGGCGTGACCTATGTGCCTGTGCCACCAGACGAATTTGCCACTCCGTTTACGTCAAGGTCCATCGTCATGGACTTGGTTGGTCCATGAAAGCCACACCTCACGGGCCGCACGGTGGAGGCGAGCTATCTCGTCTCGACCCCAATGAGCCACGCCGAGAAATGCCTATTGCACTGCGTGAAAACTGTCGAGGCCACCTTGGGCATTGACGCGTATGTCGGGTCGTACGTCTGTTTCGCGCGCGACCACGAACGGACCCACGGCCTTGTCATCTTGCATCGCTGCTATCATGATAGCCTGGGCTGGCTCCTCGTGGAATGTGACAACCTCAGAATGTGCTCTGTCTCCCTCCCCGATCCAACGTTGCATGTGGTAAGCTTCGCTGGCTACGCTTTGCGTCCCTTTGACAAGCAGCCAGCCACAACCACTCTCGAGGCGGTCAAGACGACGACCAAGGTGGTTGTCACCTACTTTATCGCCGACGATCGCGGTGCTCGACCTTTCAGGTGCGACGCTCCTTTGCTCGGAGCCGCCTTCAGGTGACGTGCGTCTTTGGTGCTTCTTCAGGTAACGGATTGCGGTGTACGTTGACGCTGAACGACGCGCTCGACTTTGCGATTTCGGTCGTTGGGCCGAGAACGCTGCGTTCGCTACACGAAGTGAGAGCGGAGCGTCTTGTTGGACAAGCGAACCGACGACTCGATAAAGAACATACAATGTACAGAAGGACTCATTCGCCCCACGCAAGTGGTGGGCCATAGAGAGGTGCGGGGCGCCTAACCCTACCCGCAGACGATGGCACAAGCACTCTGCAAGCTGGACACGGTATTACTCGGGTCTATTACTGCGTCCTCATTTAGTACGGGCGCGAGCTCTTCCGTGCCTTCTTGAGGCCGCTCACGTCGCGCTCGACGGACGCTCGGATGCCACGCGTCGCTTGCTGTTGAAATAATCCGGACGAGGCCGACCACTTGCACAGACGCGAGTCTTCGCCGCCCGTGAGAAGCATGTTGTCGTCCCAGTCAATGCAGCGAATCGCTGTCTTGTGGCCGCCGACGAGCTTGGCCTGCGGCGTGAGCGACGACTCGCCGAGCGTCGCAATGTTGACTGTGCCCGCATGGTCGCCCGTCACCAGGTGCAGCTGGTCGCTCGTGGCATCGTACTTGCAGTCGATTAAATACTCGGTGGGCATCTATCACAATACATCATCAAACACGGTAGGGACAGGCAGCAATGTACGTCGAGCGCGTTGCACGCGTCGCGGATCTGCGGGAAATGCGCGAGGCGCTGGGCGGTCGTAATGTTCCAGAGGTCCAGCGTCTCCGAGCCCGTGAGAAAGGCCATGTGATGGAGCTCGTGGCCAAAGAATGCAAACTGCGTCACCGCGCTCTCGACGTTGATGATGGAAATGATCGCGTCGTCTTCGTCGGCGATCGTGCAGTCGAAGAGGCACACGACACCGTCTTCGGACGCCGTGACGACCTCGGACCGGCGCAGCGGGTGGAAACGAACCCGCGTCACGTTGTCCATGTGCGACTCGCCATACTCGCCGAGCTACAAGAGACGAGTCAGCCTGACATGTCGGCATCATGAAGGCATGGTGAGGACCTTGCGCGCGGTCCGCGTGTCGTAAAAGACCGCCCGGTCGGTTGTGCCGCACACGACGAGCGTGTCGCCGCAGCCCATGGAGCACGTCCACACTTCACTGCCGACGCGGATGCTCTGCGCCGGTCCTTGGTCGGTGCGCAGGTCCCATAGCTTCATCGTGCCGTCGTTCGAGCCCGAGAGGACGCACCACGGCGACGTCTCGGAGACGCAGACTTCGTTGATCGACGCGTTGTGCGCGGCGATGACGCGGTCGCACGCGAGCGTCGATCGGCTGCGCGCCTGGAGCGTCTTGTCTGAGAGCGCCAAGATGACATGTTCCTTGGACGCTGTCGTCTTGCTACAGCATCATGGACGATGAGGATGCGTGTCATTCTCAAAGAGGATGGTACCAGTCCATGACGTATTCATAGTCCTGGTCGTCGGATGTCATTTGCAGCGTCGCATCTTGCTTGAAGTGCGTCACCACAGTGCTGCTCAGCGCGAGCGTCTGCGGGTGCGCCAAGGCCATGTTGCGGGATTGGATCTGGCGAGATATTGCTGGCCCACAATGCGTCGCCCAATCAGAGGCCAGTGTTATCCGGATGCGCAAGGTGATTGGTGCCTGCGAGATGGTCATGGCCTGGCCCGCCAGCACGCGCCATGCCCTGCCAGCAAGGGATTCCCTTGCCTGCCAGCATGGTGCGGTATATGCAAGCACAGGCGCCGAGCTGTCTGCTACTATGGCAGCAACGGCAGCGACCTACCATGGGCGGACGACGAGCCGGCGTTCACCGCGAGGTCATTGCCTTAGGCGTCACGAGGACCATAGAGACAAGACGAGAGATGGGTATACGCATAGATTAGAGGAGGTTCGTTCTACTACTTGGTGTAAATGGGCACGTACTCGACGACGCCGTTCTTGTTCATGCGCGTCTTGCGGATCTGGCGGAGCTGCTTCTTGGACATGGTCTTGAGCTTGTGCGTCTTGGAGATCTGCTGGACCGTCGACGACTTCATTTCGTTGGCCATTCGCCGCTTCTCCTTCTCTTCGCGCGCAATCTTCTTGTCGAGGCGCTCCTGCTTCTTGCGCGCCGCAATCTCGTGCTCGAGGTCCTTCATCTCCTTCTTCTTGGCCTTCATCGCCATCTTCTCGTCCCACGTCGTGCTCAGCGTCTTGGTCGCCTTGTACGTCATCATCGACTTGCGCTGCGTCTGCGTCTTCTTCCACGGCCGGTTGCTCACGGGCTGGCCGCGGGGCGGCTGCGTGCTCGGCGTGTCCTTGGCCATCTTGGAGAATGCGAAAACCTTCCGAAACTTATGCATTTGCTCATCCAACCTCGAAAGCCGCAGCCAACCAATTTCGACGCCGCGCCGAAAAATCTATTTGTGGCAGGTTTATCCGGATGATACGCCAGAGCGGGGCCGTCGCGCCAAGCCGCCACGCTGCCGGCGACGAGAGAACGACCCCGCAGGCCAGGGTCGTGCGCAAGGTCCTTTGATAACCGAGTTGCTGCCATGGAAAAAGCACTAGATCCAGACGCTATCCAAGGTAACTCGCTGCTATTCAAGCTGCTTGCTGCAGGAAACCGAGCGGGTTGGAGCCGTAGCCCATCGCACACAGGTAGCAGGAGACGGCCGGAGCCCCGCCGATTTATGCCCGCAGTAGATTATACCCAGTGCTGGTGGCGACCTCTCAGGACTGCGCACACGGCGGAGTGAATGGGTCGTACAATATCTGGTGGACACTGGTGCTTGGAGAGTCCACAAGGCACTGGAAAGACGTCGAGAAAGGCAGATCGATTGGCAATCGCAACTTGTTTGCGGGTCCAAATACGTACCGGTACCGGTAACGTTACTATCGGCAATGGCTTTAGTTTAGGTCTAGGACGGGTTCTGTTTGATTCTTCCTGCCCTAAGCTTTGAATCTCGCCGCCTTTGGAGAGGATATGTTGCTTGTGCGCCACCACGGCGGGCGCTTTGGCTACCCGTCGACATGCTGGCGTTGGACGACCTCGGCGTCCTGCACTCGTACATTGTAGCAATCTAGTCGTTCTTATTGCATCGCTTCAACGTCAACCAGCGACTGCGCACCATCCAAGAAAGTGGCAGCTCAACGCTGCAATATCTTGGCCGTGAACTTGTGCGCATGGATGGTACCCTTGCGCCTACATGTAGCTCCTGCACGTGGGCTTTCAGCGCAATGGGATCTAATCCAACGAGCAGTTCAATACTCGAATCAAGATATGTGACATACATTCGGAATAAATTTTGTGCCATTTGCGACGGACCGCCCAATATGTCGCTCGTCGCCGACTACTCGGACAGCTCCGACTCGGACGCCGAGACGCCAGTCGTCGTCGCGCCAGCCGCCGTCGTCGCTGCGCCATGCGCGGCCAAGCCCATCGCGCTTCCATCGGCCGACGACCTCTTTGCAGGAACGGTCAAGCCGTCGAGCGTCTCTGCGGGGCCGAGCTTCCTCGTCCAGCGCCCGACACCCAAGCCGCCGACCAAGCGCGCCCTCGACGAGCCAACGGTGACGACGCCCACGAAGAACGCCAAGGTCAAGACGCGGTCGTTACTACCGCCGCAGCTCCGGAACCGAAGGCCCAACGTCTCGACCGAAGACCTCAGGTACACCCCTCCCCGACGCATTCTTCGAGTCGCCTGATGACCCCTTCTTTGTGCTAGTGCATGGAACACGCGGCAAACCATGAACCATCAAACAAGTTCTACTAAGAGTCAATAGACGACACGGTTCCTGCAGCAGGGAATAGCCTCGGCTGCTTCGTCGCGAACACGGCAGGTTGCTCCGGGCACCGGTGGATCGTCGCCGGCTCGGCCATGGCGCCGGCGGCTCAACAGGACAGTAAGAAAACGACGATATATTCGAGTCACAGCGACTCTGGGTGTAGTCGTAGAAGTGTACGGGACAGGCAGGGCGGCCATTCGTTACTGCGGCGCAACGTCCTCTGTCGCGACGTTGTGGGCTGGCACCAACGCCTCGCGCTCATCCTCTTCGTCATCGATGGCGGCCACCACAACGGGTGGTGCAGCCTTGGGCGGCTCTGGTATGACGACGTCTGGTTTTCGGAGCGAGGCCAGGAGCGCGCGGATGCCCTCGAGCTTGGTTTGCAGCGCTTGGACGCGCGACGGAAACTGCTGGAGGCGCGCCGCGTACCCGACGAGCGGCGACGTGGTGTCGGCGCCGCCATCCAGAAGGCCCATGAGCTCGGCGATCTTCTCCTGCAAGCTCTCTTGCGTGTCCAAGAGCATGCCCACGTAGCCGTCGCACTTTTCGATCTTGGGCCAGAGCGCCATGTACATGCCCACGGCGAGGTGCGACGCAGCGATCTCTGGCGGCAGCATCATCTCGCTCTCGTCGTCCATGTGTCGTCCGTCGGCCTCGCAGATCATGCTCTCGACGGCGGTCCTTCGGGTCCTGGCGCCGCCAACCGTGTTTTTGGGCCGCGATTCTTTCGAATGCCACATCCATTGTATTGCATACAATTTGAAAGAGGCGCCATTCTATTTTAATACGAGGCGTGGTGGGCCACCAACCGCTTCGAACTTCGATACCAAAACTTCGGTCCCGGCGACTTCGATTCGAAACCACACGTGGCACGCTCAGAACGCATCCGGTTGGCCGATCGAACCCACGGTTCAGCGCGTGATACCGACCATCCTTCCGCCCTGCGCAGGCCATCATCCATCGTTGAAGGCTCCAGTGTGGCGGCAGCGTATTATATGGAGCCGACGTGCACGCTGCGCTCTTTACAACCACCGCCAACAAAGAACCCGCCCCGGCGAACGACCCTGCCCGTGTCGTCGTCGACGTCGCCGCATGTCCCATGGCGCGCGATCTCTCGTTCCTTTCATCGGTGAGCGCTTCATCGTCGTTGATGACCCCGTATTACATTGTGGCTGCAGTAACGAGCTTGTGGCTGCGGTGGATGGGACCTCTACCACGACGACGCGGCCCGTCCGTGTCCTCGTCGCGACGGCCAAGTCCTAATCGAAGTCCATTAGCTAATGACGGGCCAGTGTCTCTCCCACGGCGGTGGCGCTAAAAAACCGAAACGTCCGGATACCGGAGAGCCTAATTAGGCAATCGTACCCACTCCATTGGCGCTGTATCCGGGCGAAAAAAGGCAGCGTAAGGCCAGTGCATCCGATAATTCCCAAGATGACGGGCGGCCGACCAGGCGATCGAGGCGGCGCGAGCCGCAGCAATAGCCTGCGCGGGCCGGCGCCGTACCTGCACAGCGCCCGCGAGGAGCAGCTCTACAAACTCGTAAGTGACCTTAGCGATGCATGTCGTCAAGACAACAATGCAAACGCCCTTCGGGACATGCATCTCATCGAGACTCTGGAGAAGAACGCCAAGGACATCTTATCGCACCGCTCCAACAACAACAGCTCGATGATCGAAGACAAGCGCCGGCGACTCTCGGTCGAGCGCAACGCCAACAGCGACGATGAAGGCGCGCGGCTCGGCCGCGACCGAAGCGTGCCACAGCCGACCGCGCCGACCCGTTACAACATGCCCACGTTTTTTTCGAGATCGAATCTCGGCCCGAGTATGCGCGGACCACCGGCCAAGCCCGCTCGACCGCCGGCGCGCAGTGGCATGGCCGCCTTCGCCGACGACGACGACGACGACGACCACATCCCGAACTACGCGTCACGCGAGACGGCCATCAATGCCCGCGACGCGCTCTGCTCGCTCGACGCGCTCTCGACCGACGAGCTCGACATGCTCGGGTCGTCGAGTGCGTACGGTGACGACAAGGTACTCGCCTTCATCATCATAGCATGTCTGAAGAGGGCGGCTCATGGCATAGCGCGACGCGAATGACGACGAGGACATTGAAAGCATCATGAACCATGCCAAGGGCAGCGTCTTGAACCAGTATGGCCCGCCGTCGCCGTACGGCCAGCCGCAAAAGCCTCGCGCCAACAGCCGCGAGATCTTTCGGCAAACGACCGTCGAGCGCAAGACGAGCGCGCCGACCAAGACGTCGAGCCAGAGCATGGTCCAGCAGCGGTCGGCGACGTTCCTCGACGCGCCCAAGAAGTCGGCGGACGGCAACTGGAAAGAGGGCGGCGACTACGTGTACACGCACCTCGGGTCCAAGATCTTCGGCAAAGCGACCAAGGACAAGCTCATCTCGGTCTCGTCGTCGTCGCTCGGCCCCCGGAGCAAGCCGTCGTTTGCAGACCCGAAGCTCTCGGAGGTATCGTCGCCGCAGGCCAAAGTGAGTTTGATGGGCCGCAGCACGGGCAGCGGTGACTCGTACGGCGGGTCCGAGTCGGACGACGGCTACTTGCCGCTGCGCGGGTACCAGTCGTACCAAAAAGAGTCGACGTCGCCCGACACGCGCCGCCTCGACGTCCTCGAGCGCGACCGGAATGCGCTGCAGGAGCGGCTGCGGTCCATGGAAGCCGACTTTGCCGCCAAGATTGCGTCGCTGGAAGCGTCGGTCGCGGAGAAAGAGGCGCGCTGTGTGCTGCTGTCCGACCAAGTGCGGACGGCCAACGCCGCGACGGAGGCGCTCACACACCAAGTCGAAGCGAACGACGCGCAGTGGAAAACGCAGTTTGAGGCCGCGCATGCGTCGCTGGAGGCAACGCTCGCGCGGCTCGAGCAGGAGAAGGCATCGCTTTTGTCTCGGCTCGAGACCTACGAACCGAAGCGGCCGTCCAGCATCAACCTCTTTGCGCAGCGCATCATTTGGCACCTCAAGGAGATTCTGCGCGAAGACGAGGCCGAGGCGAGCAGCAGCAGTGAGCAGCAATCGGAAGAGGCCCGCGCCAAGGCCACGCGCGTCTCGGCGCTTGTGAACCGGTTTGAAAAGTCGAACGCGCAAGTGCAAGCCAACTTTGCGCAGCAACTGCGGCACGACATCAAGACGATTGGCATCCGTGCGTTCGAAGAGCACCCGGAGAACGTCGCGTCGAAAGCCAAGCTCTTGGAGACGATTGCGGATCTCGAGGCGCAACTCAAGGAGCAGAGCCGTGCCATGGACGCGCTATCCGAGGAAGCCAAGAACCAGCAGAGCCAGCTTGAGATGGCGCTCCAGACAGCGATGGAACGCGACGCTGACGTGATGGACCTCGAGTCGCAGATCCAGCGGCTTGCGCAGACGAACGACGCGGCGACCAACTCGGCCCACGACGCGACGCTGCTGCTGCTCAAGGACAAGACGTCGCAGCTCGCGGACGCACGCGCGGCCATGGCGCAGCTCGAGGCCGATGTGTCGACGCTAAACGAACACGTGGCCCAGCTCACGAGCACGGCCGAGGCGCGGGAGAAGGACCTCTCGGCGGCCCGCGCCGCGCTCATCTCGGCGACCCGCGACAGCAGTGAAGCCAACCATGTGGCCGAGCTCACGCAGGCACTTGAGGCGGCGACGCAGACCCATGCGACGCAGCTCCGGGCCGCGTCGACCAAGACGCAAGACGAGATAGCGGCGTTGAAAGCCCAGATCGTCGCGCTCACGAAGGTGTCGAGTACGGATGCTGCTGCCTATGACGCGCTGTCGGCAGCCAAGACCAAGATCGCGGCGCAGGAAGCCGAGCTCTCGACGCTGCAGGCGACGATCGAGGACCTGCGGCGGCAGCTCGAAGACGCGCTGGCGCCGACCATCAACCCGATGCCGGCCGACGAGTGCGTCAAGAAGGTGCGTTTTGAGGACGATGTGCTCAAGAGCGCCGACTCGACGTCGACGGTACATCTCCAGCACATTCTCAAGAAGCGCGACGAGGAGCTGCATGACCTCAAGACGGAGCTGTACGAGCGCGCGTGTGACGTCAATGCGCTGCGTGCCGAAGTCCTCGGCAAAACCGAGACGATCGAGCTCTTGTCCAAGAAGCTGGCGGCCAAAACCAACACGAGTCTCGACAAGGCACCGACGTCGACGATGGTGACCGCTAACCCGCAGACCACGTCGATGCTGTTGGCCAACCCGGACATGGCCAAGATGGAGATGTTCCTCTTCAACTCGCTCTGCGCCAAGCAGCAGGAAGTCGACGACCTCCTCGTCGAGCTCGATCGCCGCGAAGAGGCTGTGCGCGCTGTTTGCGCGGCCGAAATCGAAGCGCTCCAAGCCGAAGTCAAGGTGCTCGAAGAGCGGTACACGGAGATGTCGACGGCGCTCAAGCTCGCACACGAACAGCAGTCGCACCTTGAAACCGAGACGGACATGCAGCTCAAGAGCATCGAGAACAAGCAAAAGCAGATCAAGTCGCTGATTTCGCTCATGGCCGAGAAGGAGGCCGAGCTCGCGGAGCTGGACGAAGCACTCGCGATCGCCGAGATGCAGGTCGAGCACCTCAAGGCGACGTACCACGTGTCGTTTACGCTCGAACAAGAAGAGGCGTTTGCCACCGCGTACGAGGAAGGCGGCCGCATGAGCTCGTTCTCGATGAAGGCTGGCCGCGAGTCGTTCGCTGAGCGCGGCAAGTTTTTCGAGCGCATGAGCCTGCACATGGACGACACGGACTTTGAGATTGAGGACCTCGCGCCGTTCCGGTCCCGCGCCAGCTCGACCAACTCGCTTCTCTCGGACAAGGGCACGCGTAGCAGTACTACGCAGCTCAGTGCCACGAGCAAGCCGTTCGAAGACGACATGGAGTACGGGTCGCCGCGCTTTAGCAACCTCAGCTACGGCTCGGCACGCGACTCGAACATCTCCGTGACCGAGTGGGACCCCGAGTTTTAAAACCACTCGGTCTTCTATCTACACTATCTATGGCCCCATCAATCTGCCACGAGGCGCAGCGACCGAAGCCGTTGTCTCGTCGGCGTCCCCGTCGTTTCTTCCCTAATCCCTTATCCAGCACATATCGTGACTCGTCTGTGTTGTACTTTTCTAGACAAGTGGTAAGATTACTGTCTTGCAGACAAGGTGAAAGCAACACGCCGTGTGCCCTGCAGCGGGTCCGAGACTTGCGACGCGGCGACGTAAACACCCAAACCCGAGTGACGTCATGTCGGTTGTCATGACGGCGCGAAACGAGACTGGGGACATTGTGTTCCACGGTACGCACAAGAAAGGACGACGTGCGAACGGCCGGTGACCCCAAGCCCTCATGGACCATGTCTTCGTCGTCGTCGTCGACATCACCATATGCCATGCGGTCTTGCTGCAGGCTGACCAAGAGCTGGACGTTGTTCTCGAGTCACTTGCTTGTCCTTGGCATGGTCCTTGGCGGCCATCGCAGCACGAGTTGCAATCCGCTTCGGCAGACAACAGTGCGTGTATCTGGAGGTCCTTGGATTCGCCGTCGGCGTGACTCATGCAGCGCTGCTCGTTGAGGATCATCTTCTGAGAGACCAAGGTGCGGTTGGTCGCGATGGAGGCGTCGTACAATGCTTGGAGCTGGTCGAGGGCGACGGTGGTCGTAGAGGCGTGCTGCTCGATGGCCGTGCACTGCGCTTGCAGCTGCTGTACTTGGTCGTTCTTGGATGCGTCTGAGGCAGCCGTAGCGCTCTCGAGCTGCTTCTCGAGGATCTTGGCGGTCGTCGTGAGCTCGGCGATCTGCTCGTTTTTGGCAGCCACGAGAATGTTGTGGTCCAGTTGCAGCGTCTTGAGGTCTGCGCCAAGGCGACCGACCTCCGACGCCTGGACGGACTTCAGGGCAGATCGTGTCAAAGTGCTGCATGGAGCGGTTGCGCTCGGCCGTCGCCGTCGCGAGGCTGCGCACAGAGAGATGATCCATCCCGTTGTGGACCCCCCTCACCGAGGGCAACCAAGACACGCACCTCGGAACGCCCATCCAATCCAATATATTCACACTACACTGGCGACGACACATTGTCCTCGCATCCTTGTTGACGACCAAATCACGCGCCAAGCCAATGGTTCTGGCCAAACTGCCAGCCCAGCGTCGCGCCCGACGAGATCCCGAGGAAGAGCCCGAGGACGAGGATCGCGCCGGCCGACTCGCGGTCTTCTTGGGCCACCAAGCGCGGGCCGAGCCCGATCGTGATCGTGCTGAGGATGCCCGTGGTCATGCCCAGCGCAAAGTTGATAAAGAGCTGCCAGAAAATGTTGAAGGCGTGGGCCGCGCCCATGCAGAAGAGCGGGTTCTGGCCGCCGCCGGGAAGACCCAGCAGCAAGCACACAAAGAGGCCCCAGCGGCCGATGGACCACGCCAAGCACGTACGAAGCGTCAAGTACTTGTACAAGCTCGGCGCGAGGAGGCGGCCGAAAAAGTCGCCATAGTTGTAGCTCAAGAGGACGCCGTTGACGTACCAGCCGCCCCACGTCGCCGCGCCCGCGAGCTGAAAGCCAGACGAGATGCCAATGCCGGGAAAGGCCGTGAGCGAGCACAAGAAGATGACAAACTGGCACGCAAAGGGCACGGCGACGACGACGGCGATGCGCCCGAGGCGACCCCACATGACGCGCAGCGGCTCGGCCTCACGCGCCGATGTCGCGTCGTCGTTGGCCGCCATGAGGTACATGACGCAGGGCAGCGAGAGCACCTTGCGGAAGACGCCCACGGCGACGCCACACACGACGATGAGGATGCTAAAAAAGATGTAGAACGACACCTTCTGGATCGACGCGGTCTCGGACGCGAGCGGGTGCCAGCCGCCGACGCAGAGCTGAATGAGCGTGCTGATCGTGACGTTGAGAAAGCCGGACGTGCCATTGCCGAGCTGGACCGCGTTCGTCAACGTCGCGTCCGGGAAGAGCGCCGAGAGGCCGTACAGCGCGGCTTCCGCCAGCGAGTTGGTCAAGCCGACGACGCCAAACGCGACGAGGACGACGATCGCACCGGTGTTTGGCGACGCGTCGAGGATGTCTTGGAGCAAGATCGCGATCGCGCAGAGCGCGTAGAGGCTGTAGCCGAGGCAGACGCGGCGCCAGAGCCCGAGCTTCTTGTCGAGGCCAAAGAGGATTTGCACCAAGTGGCCCGCAAACATGGGCCACGTCGAGACGGGCGTCGTGAGGTACGCAAAGTTGAAGGACGTCGACGCGAAGCGCGACTGGTAGTAGTTTTGGGCCGACAAGCACGTGTAGTACGCCCAGAGACACGAGGCGTTGAGGAAGAGGAGCGCCCACCAGAGGAAGCGCTTGTGGGCATCGAGCGACTCGAGGACGTGCGTTGGCAGCGCGAGCCCGTCGTCAGTGACGAGGTACACCTTGGAGCGCGGCGAGTGGTCGAGCATCGAGGCTTGGAAGCAAAAGCAAAAGTGAAGACGACAATATATGGGAGTCAAGGGCAGCAGCGTTGCCGGCCAGCTGGCGTTCGGAAGTACCTTGAAGCGCGTGACGCAGTGTGTCTGCATTGCGCTACCTGCGATGTGCTACGGGCGGGGATGGGCTACTACGGCGCGATCACGAGTTGGCGCAGTGGAGACGACCTGTAGCCGAACCTGGCCTTTCGATATCGAAACGGGTGGGTATGGCCAAGGCCATTGCGGTGGCATCGACGATGGACGCTGCATGCAACGTCGAGCGGCTTGCCTTTTGCATGCTTGCAGGACCTTTGACGACGGACGCAGCGGCGAGAATCGGTGCGAGGCGCGTCACGCGTGCGATCCGCTGCGAGGCCGGTCCGACTACCCGACGCAGTGGCCCGTACGTGGTGAAGGCAGATTTTCCTATCTGATCGGCGCGTTGCGTCGCCTTCGCTTCAGGGTACTCGCTCGTCTTTGGTTGTATCTTCAAGGATCGCCATTATCGTTTCCGCCAATCAGGAGCCCCGTACAATGACGTGGCGCGCTGTGGTGGTGTCTACAGTGGGAGACGGGTGATTCCTGGTTTGCGTCAGTGTCGCAATGATCGCTTGGTGAAGGCTCTCATGGTGGCAGGGGATCGGTTGCAGCGTGGATCACAACATTGGCTGAACCAAGGACAATGACCAAGCGCGAACGGCCACGCAGCACGACGCCCGAGGTGCCAACTCGCTTGACGGCCGTCGATACGCAGCTACAGCTCATGGACTTTGAGCTCGCGTCCAAGCACGCGCTCTTAGACCGCCTTGAGACCGCGAGGTTGGCGGTTGAAGCGCGGTGCGCAGCAGCCGCGACTGACGATCGAGCCCTCGACGTCTTCTTGCTGCTGTCGCTCGTCAACAAGTTTGAGCAAAAGGAGAACGTAGTGCTCCGAGACGTGAATGCGATGGAGCGTGCCATGCAGTGCCTCTTGAAGGCTGCGCTCCGTGCGAAGACGGATCATCCATGTCCTGTCAGCCCCACGCCATGACGCGGCACGAGGCAACGCCGACGACTAATAGCCACTAGCCTAATGTCTGAAAGAATGTGATCTTGGCTTCATGGTAGCACGACCTAGCGAGCTCGAACAGGCCTATGGGGCATTTTTGGCAGGATCCTCATCATTACCTGGACGTTTTCCGGATACCATCCGTAACTCGTAGGGTACACACCAGTCCACGTCAATTAGTGTTATACAATACTTTAATCAAGAGGATTGCACACACGAATTAAAGTCCCGCCAAATCGAACAAGTGGCCAATCACAGGTAATTTTAGCTCGCGCCTTTGCGTCCGACCAGAGTGGCATGGCGGAGCCGATGACGCCGCCGCCCGTGACGACGCGATCGTCGTCGTCGAACCCGCTGCAGATGGTCATCCAGCGCCTCCAAGGCGAGTGCGAGATGCTGCGCGCCGAGAAGCGCGAGGTCGAGCGCAAGCTGTCGCAAGAGCAGCAGAAGGCGGCGCGCGTCCTCATGGAAGGCAACGAGATGCAGCGGCGCTGCCTCGTCGAGAACCAAAAGCTTCAGAGCGACGTGATCCACCTCAAGGAGAAGGTGCGTGAGGCCCATAGCAGCATCGAGGTGCTCACCGAACGCATGGCGCGCACCGAACACAACGAGCGCCAGACCCACGAGCGCTGCGCGACCTTGTCCGACATCATCAAGGACCTCGAGGCCGAGGCCGACCGCGCGCGCCGAACCATCTATCACTTTGAGCAAGAGGTCGAGCGTGCCAAGGTCGCTGTCGCCCACGCCACCGCCGAGCGCGACGATGTTCTCGAGCGCACCGAAGCCGACGCCAAGCGCGTGCGGCAGCTATGGGAAGAGACGCTCTCGCAGCACGCCGCGCAGCTCCGATCCATCCAAGACCAAGCGGCAAAGGCGAAGCGTGAGGCCGCCCACCACACCAAGCGCGGCGCCGACAAATCCGCGACCATCAAGGAGCTGCAGGACAAGGTCGCTGCCGCCACGAGCACGATCGCCCAAGACGCGCACCGCTACGAGGTAGTAGCCTCTCTACCATTCAACTTGCGGGCGAGTGTCACGATACCATCAATGACTAGCTCCTCGAACGCGACTTGAAAGCGACCAAGACCGAGCTGCGGCACGCCCAAGAGCAGAACACCAAGCTGACCGAGTCCGTGCAGTCGATCGCGATGCAGCTCGAGACACATGTCGGCATGCTACGCGCCACCGAGAGCCGGCTGCACGAGGCTGCCGAAGACGCCGAAGTCCAGCGCCGGTTGCGGCGCGAGAAAGAAACCCAGCTCGACGACGTCCTCGGAGAGCTTGACGCGCTTCGCTCCGAGTTTGTGACGAGCCTCGACGCCCACGAAACGCTGGTGCGAGAGCTGCAACAAGAGATGGCGCGGCGCAGTAGCGACCAAGCCCAGCGCATCGCGGCGCTGGAGGCCGAGCAAACGTACGCTGCGTCCGTCTCCGCCATGCTCGGCGGACACATTGGCGACTACAACAAGGTGCTGACCTCGGTCAACCACAAGCTCGCCGACATGCAGGATCGCATGGAGCCGCCCGAGATCGCCAAGCCACCCCACACGCCGCGACGACCGACCGAGGATACGTCTATGAGTATCTTCGCACACTAATTTCAATGCACACACTACCTACGAGCTACGAGCTGCGAGTACGCAGTGTGCCTGTAGCTGCCGCGTGAGAGGCGACGGAATGAGCAAGGTACGTGGGCGTCCGTGGGCGTGCCACGTACTCTCGCGCATAAACCTGTAGAAATGGATCGTTTTTCGTAAATATTCGTTTGTACAGTGGCACCGAGCGACGGCCGCCCGTGTTTTTGAACCGAATTCTTGCTCCAGCAGCGGCGACGACGAGACAAGCGATGGCGGACGCGGAAGGTAGGAGCGTCGCCGCCCATGGGCGTGGCTCATGGCAGCGATGATGGCGCAGGAGAGACCGCGATCCAGAACTCGTACTGCTTCTGGTACATGAAGAAGAACACGGGCGGGAAGGCGGCGGTACGTGGCCGACGAACACACGCCCTACTATCTCTATCAGCTGGATGACCAGGAGAGCTACGAGAAGAGCATCAAGGAGCTCGGCGAGTTCAAGACCGTGCAGGGCTTCTGGCGCCTGTACAACTACCTCATTCGGCCCAACGAACTCTCCAACACAACCGACTACCATCTCTTCAAGACGGGCATCAAGCCCATGTGGGAGGTAGTACTCCACGAGCTGCACATACATGGTGCGAGCGCATGGCCAATGTAGGACGCGGCGAACCGTCGTGGCGGCAAGTGGATGATTCGCATCCGCAAGGGCGTTTCGTCGCGCTACTGGGAAGACCTCGTATACACTCTCTCGTCTTGGCGCGCGTACCATGCATATCTGCGTGTAGGTGCTAGCGATCATTGGCGAGCAATTTGACGTCGGCAACGAGATCTGCGGCGCCGTCATGTCCATTCGATACAACGAGGATATCATCTCGCTTTGGAACCGCAACGCCGACAACAACGAAGCCTGCTACAGAATACGGTGCGCCTTGCTCGTCGTCGTATCCGTTCTTAGTGTTGTCCTTGGCTAGCGATACCATGCGCAAGCTGCTCAACTTGCCGCAGTTTGTCGTGCTCGAGTACAAGCGCCACGACACGTCGCTCAACGACAACTCGAGCTTCCGCAACACGACCGTGTGGCGCACGGGCGAGAAGGGCGCACGCACGCACGACGAGAGCGAGGGCACGCCCACGGGCGAGACGCCAGCAAACCCGCGCCATTCGCGCGAGAACGGAAGCGGCCACCGGTCGTCCACCATGGACCGTACCAACACGTCCCGGGGCAAGCAGCGCGATGGCAACGCGACGTCGACCCGCGGCGCATGGACGCGCGACACGACGCCCCGCGAGCAGCCCAAGAAGACCCGGTCGAGCAGCTTTTCGCAAGACGAAGACGGGTGGCAGACCCAGCACTAGCGAGCTTCTTTCTCCCTGCGTCCTCCTCATCCTAGTACACATACGATCGATGATGACCTTTGTCGCAGCAGTGCTCTTCGACGCAGGCCAACAAGTTGGTCTATTACGATATACAGGGCGGTCTATGCCTCCGGCGAGGACGTCGACGAGGTCGATGCGGGCGCGTCGGCGGCCGGCGCCGGCGTCTCAATGCCCGGCGGCATGCCCACCTTGCGCAGCGTGTCGTTGAAGATGTAGACGCCCGAGACGCCGCCGAGGACGACGGCGATCGCGACGTCCAGCAGCGGCGTCCGGCGGCGGATGCGCGGCTGGAGGCGGAAGTGGGGCGTTTTCCCGGAATTCATTGGCGGCTCGGCTTTCCGGTTCTGGCAGGCGCAGCGAATTGCGGCGAAAACATGTCTTTTCGCAGTTTACCACGACTGGCCACGTGAAAAACACCGCCAAAACCTCTAGCAATGCATATGCCACGCTCTCCTGCGCCCGTGCCGATGCAATAATGGCACCGTCGTCGTATCGGATAGCATTCGATTCCCAGAAAGGATGCAAGGTAGGCTATGTTGACGGGTGTGCTTGCAGGCGGCGTTGTTGTCCGTAGTCCGAGATGGTGGATTGTACGGCACCCCGCCTTTTTCACATCGTGTGGTTTGCATTTCCCACGTGTGTTTCTCACGTCGCACAAAACTGGCAGCAGCAGCAGCACGTGGGGTCGGCCAGATGAACGGGTCGGGCAGCTCGTCGCACGCGCTCGTGTCGATCATCAAGCTCGCGGGCTCGGTGCAGGGCGCGCTCCTCCGCGTGGGCGAGACGTACATCTTGCTCAACTGCGGCGACCCGTCGCCATCGGCGCCGACGGCGATCACGTCAATGACCACGATAGGGCTGCCGCAAGGTAGCATTGTGAGCGCCGTCTTGGTCACGGACTGGCGCATCTCGAGCAGCGGCATGCTCCCACACTTCCTTTCTGTCTACAACACGCACCACAATCGGCGCAACAAGGACAAGACCAGCAAGGTGCCGCCGCCGACCATCTTTATGACGCACGCGACGCGCGCGCTCCTGCCGCACATTTGCGCGAGACCAAAGGCGGCGACGGCAACGCGTCGTTCTTAAACGACAGCGCGATCGCGTCCATCTCGTCGCTCGCGTTCGACCAGCCATGCGTGTACACGGACCCGCGCGGCACGCTTCTCACGATCACGGCCCACCGCGCCGGCCACGTCGCCGGCGGCTGCCTCTACACGATCGAGGTCGACGGCACGCAGGTACATCATCATGTGATCGCTGTCTCGTCAACGGCCATGACATGCTGGGCGCTAGGTGGCGTTTGTCGATGGGTTCAACCTCCACGGCTCGCGCGTGCTCTTGCCCGCGAGCTTGCCACCCCGGCCGCCGCACATTGCACTCATCCGCGGCAACTACTCGGTGACTGTCTCGGAGACGCGGACCGTCATTGAGCGCGAGTTTTGCAAGGTCATCCATGACGTGATCAACCTCCGCGGCAAAGTCGTGATTCCTGTCTTTGGCGTCGGCTGCTTCTTCCACGACATCCTCTCGATGCTCACCGACTACTGGGTGCGCATGGAGCTCACGCACGTGCCTATTTACGTCACGTCCGACACACTACTGCACCAGCAAGCCACACCGTTCTACCACGCACTCCTGCTCGACTCGTACACCAACGCGTTTAACCATCGAACGCGCCTGCCTGTCTACAAACTCCCGAGTCTCCAGACGCTCGAGGAGCCGAACACGCCCATGGTTGTCTTCTCGGAAGGCGCTTCGCTCACGAGTGGCGACACGGCGTCGGCCCTCCAAGCGATCGGCCAGCACGTCAACAACCTCCTCGTGCTCTCCGAGTTTTGCACGAAAGGGACCATCAACCGCGCGTTTCTCAACAATGAAGTGTGCGCCGAGCTCTCCAAGTCCTTCCACGCGTCGATTACCTGTCGCGTGCACGAGCTTCCGAGCGGCGAAGAAGGTGACGCGCGCGACGTGGCCGAGCTCACGCGCCAGCTCCGCCCGCGGCACCATGTGGTCTTGGCCGGCGTCGACGACGGCCACGTGGCCTGCTTCCACGAGGCGATTCCAAGCGACGGTCGACTCGCGCCCTTCTCGGTGCTCGGCGACGACGACCTCGTGCTCAGCGTCCCGAGAGACATTGGCGTCCGCGTCCGCTCCAACGTCGCGTTCAACCGGGGTCCGATGACGACGCTCCTTGTGGCCGAGCCGCGCAAGAAGATGGCTGTCTATGGCGAAAGCAGTCTCCGCCGCCTCAAGAAGAAGCGCCATGCGCTCGAGTACGACCACTCGTGGAAGTACCCGAAGTCGTCGGCGATCTCGAAGCGCCCGAAGGAGGTCAAGAAGCGGTCGGGCGGCGCGAGCTTCATGCTGCAGGACCTCCTCGTGAACGACGCGCCCGACTCGGACGACCCGGAAGAAGAGATGCAAGCAAATGTGAGCGACGTGCACGACGGCATCTACCGCGCGCTGCACCAGTGGATGGGCGTTGGCAAGTACCCGATCGAGCGCCGACCCATGAGCGTCGAAGTCGGGTCGGTTCAAGTCGACGTGAGCACCGACTGGTCGATCAACATGCGCTGGTCCTTTGACGACGAAGAGCTCGCGAGTCGCGTCTTTGGCCTCGCCCAGCGTGTCGTGCAGCAGCAGTACGGCGAGGCCCACAACCACTCGTACCACCACTAGCCCCACTTCTTCTACTACTAATACATGCTTCCTGCAAGAATGCTGCTTCATGCAGAGGGTCGATGGCGGTCTCTTGTGCAGCGATGGCCTCGTCGAGTGCTCGTTTCGCATCCGACACCTCGCTAAGGAGGTCCATGCGTGGCGAGCCCGTGCCTGGCGTCGTCTTTGGAAGCCGTCCTGTAAGCTCCCGGCTCCTCGCGCTCGGTCGTCGTTGACACAGATTTCGCGATCTTCCGAAATCCTGTCAAAGTGAATACCTGGTTTTAATGTTTTTATAGAGGTGCAACGAAAGCAGCAGCACCCCAGAAGCAAAGGAGCCGCCTACAGAGCAGATCCAAGATGAACATGGCGTCCGGGTACGGGTATGGCAGCGCTGGCAGCAGCAACGCGACGCAGTTCGACGAGAGCAGCGGCTACAACCTCAAGGCCGGCGAAGTAAGCTCGGGCACGACGATCATTGCGGTCAAGTACGCAGGCGGCGTCGTCCTCGGCGCCGACAGTCGTACGTCCACCGGCACGTACGTGGCGAACCGCGTCTCGGACAAGCTCACGATGATCCATGACCGCATCTACTGCTGCCGGTCGGGCAGCGCAGCCGACACGCAGGCGCTGTCGGACTACGTGCGCCACTTTATGGCGTCGCACGCGGACGAGCTCGAAGGCGACGCGTTGCCCAAGGTGCACACGGCCGCAAACTTGTTCCGCAAGCTCTGTTACGAGAACAAGGACCGCTTGATGGCCGGCATCATCGTCGCGGGCTACGACAACGTCAAGGGCGGTCAGGTGTACTCGGTGCCGATCGGCGGCGCTTTGGTCGAGCAGGAAGTCGCGATCGGCGGGTCGGGCTCGACGTATATCTACGGTTTTGTCGACGCGCACTGGCGATCGGGCATGACCAAGGAAGAGTGCGTCGCATTTGTGCAAAAGGCGCTCTCGCATGCGATGGCGCGCGACGGTAGCTCGGGCGGCGTCATCCGTACGGTCACGATCGACGCCAACGGCTGCGAGCGCGGCTTCGTCGCCGGCAACCAGCTTCCGTTCATGTTGTAAGCGCGAGCAAGGACGTGGACCACGATAACAACCACAACACGATCTTGCATGCTACACACCGTGGTAGGTTGTTTCTTGTTATATAACGTAGGACAAAGTTAGTGCTTCTGCTCTTCCATGCTCTTGCGAATCGTGTAGTCGCGGAGCGCGCTCACAATCTGGAGAAAGGACGGGCGGAGCTCCGGCTGGCGCGCCCAGCACGCCTTCATGAGCTGCGCCAGGAAGGGCGGGCACGTCTTGGGCACGACCGGGCGGAGGTTGCGGTTGAGGACGCCGAGCGCCGCCTGGATCTGCGTCATGCCGTCGTACGGGCACTCGCCCGTGACGCACTCCCAGATGACGATCCCGAACGAGAAGACATCGGCCTTCTCCGTGTACTTTTGGTTGCCGAGCACTTCGGGCCTAAGCGTGGACATGAATCGTCCATGCTAGAAAGGACTAGTGAGATTCGTACGCCATCCACTGGACGGTGCCACAGTTGCCCGTCATCGTCTGAACATGCGCCTTGACACGCGAGAGGCCAAAGTCCGAGATCTTGATCGCGTAGTTGCGGTCGACGAGCAAATTGGGGCTCTTGAGATCGCGATGGAGAATCGGTGGCTGGAAGTTGTGCAGGTAGCTCATGCCCTTGGCCGTGTCATTGATAAACCTACGCCAGCAGATGAGGCTTAGCAGCAGAGGAGCATCGCTACCCGATGCGCATGAGTTCGTCGATCGAGCGGCTCGTGCGAAGCACACCCCAGAGCGACCCGCGCGGAAGGAGCTCGACCACCAAGCATCGATGAGGCGGGTCTATGCACGCGCCGAGGAGGCGGCAAATGTTGGGGTGCCTAAAGCATTCTCCTATCAATCCTCGTCCGGGTCAAGAGAGGGCACGAACCGGAGAACACTCATGATTTCGACTTCGCTCTGAAACTCTTCGAGGATGTCTTGGCGCAGTTCTTGGCAGATAAGAAGCTTGACCGCCACTGGGCGGTCGCGCCACTTGCCCTCGTGGACTTTGCCAAAGGCGCCTTCGCCAATGACACGGCCGAGCGACACTTCGTTAAAGTTGATGTTGCGCGACTGCACCGGGCGCCCGACGGCCGGCACCGCGTGGGGCGTCGGTGGCTGCACCGGCGCTGGCGCCGGACGCGCCGGGACGGCTTCCGGCTTCTCTTCGGGGCCGCCAAAGAGCGGCGAGCGCAAGAAGAGCGGGATCTTGGCCTTGCGCGCCACGTCGAGCTGGATCTGCGGCGCGCGCGGTGGCTCGGCGGGAAAGTCGTTGGCCGACGGTTTGCGCTCGACGCGGCCGCCGTTGTTCTTGACGGTCGCCACGTCGGCCATGTCCGTGCCATCGTCACCAGCGGGTTCTTTTGCTGGCTGCTCGTCGTCCTTCTTCTTGGCGCGCTGGTACACGTTCTCGTGCGGGCTCAAGTGGTGGTGCGGCTTGGGCGGCTTCCGGAACGGGTCGTCGCGGTCGTTGGCCGCCGCTTCCATGTGCGAGTGCGGATCGGCGAGCCAAAGGTGCCGAAAAAGTTGCCCATCTTGAGGCCTCCTTTGTGCGGCCGGTTGATGTTCATGCTACCAGCGACGACTTGAAACGCGAAATGAGTGAAGCAAAGAGAAAACGGCAGCTGTACGAGGCCGCGTTAGAGAGCCTTTGGTTGTATCACAATTTTCAGTGCGTGCGCCAAGATCTTACGCCGACGGCAGCTGGCACGTGGTGTAGTGCACGTTTGTATGCTATGGTTGCCACATGCTCATGGCGTCGGCCAGGATTGGCGGAAAGAAGCGGTCTTATGAGCTCGTCTTCTTCTCGCAACACTCGCGCCCAGTATACGAGCCCAACTTGCCGTGTGACTGGAGCGGGATATCAGCGTCGTCGCATATGCGTCGCCTTGCTGACTTCCTTGCCCTTGACGGCGTCTTCGCTTGACTCGACGAGTAGTGCACCGGCTAGTCCATGCAGAGTACATGGCCTGCAGCTCCTCGTGTGCGACCAAAGCTGCAGTGACCCTTGTCGCTGCGATTCAAGGACGGGTGCAAGCGTGGTTGGTGGCGCAGGGTGACGCAGGTTTGTCACCACAATGTTGTGTCTACCAGGGTCAATCATCGGTGTCGAGATTTGGCGCAACGAGGAAGAGTGAGTGATCTCAAGTCACCTCAAGTGCCCATGATTCACTTTCTAATATCCCTGCACTCAACCACTGTCGGCGCGAGCACCTGGTCACTCTGCTCGTGCAGGATGCTGCTATGATAGGTTAGCAAGAAGCACCTTTAATGAACGATAGTAGAGCTTGATGTCCTAGTCCATGCGTAGGCGACCGACCTCCTGCGATCCATTCAAGGGTGTTGAAGTTGCCTGTCGACCCGTGATGTACTGTTTCTCAGAGGTCCTGCAGCATCGCATACGATGGGGCATCGATCTTGTGTGCCATGGAGTCGAACGCTCGGGTCCGGCGCCGCGTCGCCGACGAGACAGAGGCCGGCGTCGCCGTGAGCCCGC
>NW_012156449.1:184223-215446 GCF_000151545.1 Saprolegnia parasitica CBS 223.65
GATCAACGACGACTACTGCGACTGCCTCGAAGACGGCCTCGACGAAGCCGGAACAAGCGCCTGCTCCCACATCATGCCCGTGGTTGAGTATACGTGCAAGGACGCGGCAAAGGTTCCAACGACCGTCGTACGGGATGGCGTCTGCGACTGCAGCCTCTGCGAAGACGAACATTAGACTTTGGTCGTTCCTATGCGATCTCTCTACTGTCAACGCAATCTACCTCGGCTCGTCGACCAACCTACCTCACTAAGCGGACATGAACGATGAAGATACAACTGACGATGACGACAACTTAGTTGTGGGTCAGCACCATCTTGATGCTGCTGTCTTGGGCGTGGCCCTCAGGCGCCTTGGGCTGGAACTTGCACTTGAGGAAGAGCTTGTACGCCGGCTCGTCCACATTGTTGCGGACGCTTGCGACGATCGCAAACACATCCCGCCCGACCTCGGCCGACGTCGTTGCAATGTCCTACACACCGTGCCATTTGCATTTCCAAGGGCAAGGCGACGATGGGGCGTGCCTGGATGATGTACTCGAGCATCTTGGTGCCATGGCCCAGCCGGCGATGGGTGTCGAGAAGGCCAAACTTCTCGATGAGCGCGACCTCGACGCCATTGTCGTACGTAAAGCTCCAGCGCGCCGTGCCCACGGGCGCATCGCCGACTGCGTCACATGAGCGCCGTATAGATCATCGTCATTGTCGCGCACCAAAGATGAGGATGTGCTTGCACGCGTTCGTGACGTCGAGGTTGTCGAAGAGCGGCGCCCCAAACATGGCTGTCGGCAGCGCAAAGATCTGTTCGCGCAAGAGGCGGCTAAAGCTCCAGTCGCCGAGAATCGGGCTCGCATGCACGTCGATGCGGAAGGCGCGCAACGACACTTGGTTGATGGGCGCATTCTTCTGCAATGCAGCATGAGCCTCTCGCCATCCTGAGGGATCCTGGGACGTACCTTGAGCAGCATTAGCACCTTGCACTTGCCAATGTGGCCGCAGATCGGACACTTGACGCCCTACGCGGAGGACGATGCATGAGCCATCCTCATCCGCATGGACCGTCGTCCGGCCTACTTGCTCGTGCTCATGGTTGCACACTCGACACAAGTTGCTGCTCATGCTTTCGACCTCTCTCGTTGCGACGCCGTCTATTGCGATCCCGGACCTCGTTAAAAGGCGCGTTTCGACGGAATCGCCCTCGTTACAAGTACATCTGCCGCCTCGCAGACATGCCGCATTTAATGGGAAGATGCCGAATGCACACGATAAATTCGGCATGCTTGTTCATGGTGCATGGAGAGCTCGGGAGCATGGAGGAATATGAAGGAAGATGGAGGAAGGGAGCGTCATGGAGGAAGAGGGAGGCGCCATGCAGGAAGCGGCCGCCAAGCCAGCCGGACGACGTGAGGTAGAGGTCAAATTTCATACATTCAAATACTTGGGGTGGGGATCTAATGCGAGGGGTGGTAGCTTTACTTAGTTTTGCGCTTCGAGCTTCGCCGGGCGACGGGCTCGTCCGCGGGCGCTTCCTTGGCCGGGCGCTTGCGGGACGCCGGCGCAGCCACCTTGGCGGCCACGGGCGCGCTGTTGCGCGTCGACCGGCGGCGCGACGGAGCAACGACCTCGACAACCTCGGGCTCTTCCTCTTCCTCCTCTTCTTCCTCCTCCTCTTCTTCCTCTTCCTCGGCGTCATCGTCATCGTCATCGTCGCCTTCTTCCTCATCTTCATCTTCATCGTCCGAGGCAGCCTCTTCGAGGACGAGCGTGCCCATGACGTTGTCGTACTCGGTCGTGTCGCCCGTCGTGTGGTTGGAGGCCTGCGCCTTGAACGTCAAGAAGGACGAGTGGCGGGCGGCCGGGTTGGACGCGTAGAGCGCGGCCTCGTGCGCCGCCAGCGCCTTGGTATCAATCTTGGCAAACCACTTGGGCATGTCAAAGCGCGACTTGGAGTTGGTCGGCGCGAGCGTCATGGTCGCGACCGAGCCGTCGACGAGCGTCTGGAGGAAGGTGCGCGCGGCGAGGAGAATGTCGGCATCGCCGCCCTTGCGCGTCATCTGCTTTTTCTGTGCAAACTTCTTGAGGAAGTCTTCCGTCGACTTGAAGAGCGGGACATTGAGCGACTGCATCGCGTTGACCATCTCGCCGCGGTTGAGGACCGACTCGACAGCCGGCACCGGGTCGAGCGAGTACTCGGCGCCGAGGCCATGGCGCATGATGACCGAGGTCGGATCGCTCAGGTCCGTGTCGAGCGCCGGCGTGTCGATGATCGTAATGTGCTCGCCAATCTGCGCGTCGGCCGCCACCTTGGTCGTGCGCGCTAGAGGAGCAAGAGAAGCATCAGATGAGGATGCTCATGCCAAGCAGCGAGAACATACGGAAGAAGGACGTGGTCTGGAGGTTCTTGCGCTTGAGTGCGTTGAAGAGCGACGACTTGCCGACGTTCGGGTACCCAACGAGCGCGACGTTGACCTTCTCGGCCTTCTTGGCCTTGACGTACTCGTGCAGAAAGTGCGTGAGCGCATCGACGTGGCCATTGTCACGAAGACCGTCGACGTCTTGCGAGCGGGCGTGGAGGGCCGCGTGCGCGCGCTCCGACTTGTTGTGCTTGGTGGCTTCCTTGAACGTCTTGTTGGCGGCGCGCACCGCGACTGTCGGGTGGAAGCGGCGAAGGTACGTGACCCACTTCTCGGCCGTGTCGCGCGAGATCAAATCGACCTTGTTGAGCACGAGGAGGATATCCTTCTTGGCCGTGCCGACGAGGCCGTCTTCGAGCGAGAGCGACCGGCAGCCCTGCGGGTCGCGCGCGTCGAGCACAATCACAATCAGGTCGGCGTGCGTCACGACGTTCTTGAGGTCCTCCTTCGCCTGCTGCTTGACGGTGAGCGACGTCGCGGCCGGGATCTGCGCGAGCGCGTTGATCGTGGCCTTGTCGGCCTTCTTCTTCTCGGCTTTTTCCTTGCGGCGCAGCTCCTTGAGGCGCTCTTGGTTGGCAATCTCGGCGAGGCGCGCCTGCTCTTCCTGCAGCAAGAGCTCCTCCTTGAAGGGCCAGTTGTTGGGAATGCCCGGGCTCTTCTTCTTCTTGCCGGCGCCGGTCCGCTCCTTCTTGCGCTCCTTGCGCTCGTGCTCGCGGACCTTGCGCAGGATCTTGTACTTCTTGTGCAAGGTCAGGCGCTTGGACTTGGTCTTCTTCTTCACCATCTTGCTACTATAATGGGTTGTGAGCCACCACCAGTTCTTTAAGGCAAAGTGGATCCTCGCGTGTGATTGGCCATTTCTACGCCAATCGTTGGCTCGCGCCTGTTGATTGGTCCATAGATATATAATATTGTTTGCTGGAGAAAGGCCATCCCGCAAAGCGACCGCCGACCATGCGCCTCTTGACCCACAACATGCTCACGTGCAACATCAAGGCGTGCGTCGCGACTGCCCGCATTGACCCGAATGCGCCGCCCGCCAACTTTCCTCTGCGGGTACGAAGCAATATGCATGCGTAGAAGAGAGACTCGTAGGTATCTGACGGACGACGATTCTAGATTGACGCGGCCGAAAATGGCATTGCGGTGTCCGAGACGCAGTACTCCAAGGACTTTATGCGCCACATCTTCAAGTCCATTGACTGGCGGGGCCTTTGTACGACGGTCCAGCAGGTATTACGCCCCTCGAGCGAAACGATGGCGGCAATCCAAGTTTTGATGCGACTAGCTCAACCACCCGGAGCTGCCGTCGCTGCCGACGACGCTGCCGGCCAACTACGAAGACGACGAGGACCTCCTTCGCGCCGTGCACCACATCATTTTTGGCGTACGTCTAGGATTGGATTGACGAAGACGCAATAATGCGCGCTCTGTCAATAGGCCGAGATCATCGAAGGCGAGCTCGTGTGCAACAACTGCGGCCGCAGCTACCCGATCTCGGGCGGCGTGCCCAACATGCTTTTGGAGGAAGACGAAATGTAATCCTATTTCTTTTTTGATGTTTGGAAGCAATGGGTTTTGGTTCATGACGACGTACTACTGGGCCGCGTATCAATGGCGTCGTTGGCGAGCTGGTCGGCGACGGCGTTGGCGGCGCGCGGAATCGCGCGGTACTGCACGCGCGGCAACGCACTCGCCTTGGCCTTGGCCTGCTGATGCAGCGTTTGCAGCACAGGGTGCTTGACGCGATAGACGCCGAGCATTTGCTTGGTCACGAGCTCCGAGTCCATTTGCACTTCGACGCTCTCGATCGCATGCTCTTTTGCTAAATCCAAGGCGAGGAGGAGCCCGTGGTACTCGGCGGCGTTGTTGGTGATGTTGTCGCCCAAGAACTGCTTGGCGGTTGCGACGACGGCGCCGGACGCATCGACTAGGACCGCGCCACAGCCCCCAATGCCCGGGTTCCCACGGCTCGCTCCGTCCGAGAAGACAATGTGCAGGCTTCGGACGCCGCGTCCGTGCCACTTCAAGACCCGGTAGGCGAGCATATTGTGAGCCAAAATAATGACAGGCCTCAAAAGCAATGTCCTATCTTAGGCTTGATCCTAATTTTAAACGGCAACTCTAGGGCGAGGCCAGGGGCGAGGCTGCAACGTCCGCGTACTGCTTCGCGCGCTGTCGTGCTCATCAGTATATTGCAGGACTCGCTAGCTCTACGCACGCGCCTATCACGGCAGCACAAAATTGGTGAACGACTTCGTCCCGCCGCCACCGCCAGCGCAGCAAGCCGACGTCGAGAACAAGTACACGGCCGGCGGGGCGCTGTACTTCTACTCGACGTCGGCTTGCTGCGCTGGCGGGACGAAGACGCGCTGTCGTGCTCATCAGTACTAGTATATTGCAAGACTCGCAGGCTCTAGCTCGACGCTCGCGCCTATCATGGCAGCACAGAGCTGGCGAAGAGGCTTGCCAGAATGCGATGCGACGAGCCACAGTGATCCAGGAAAGGCAGTGCACGCTATTCATCGTCGACGTCCCGACTGTGCCAACGCTGTAGACGGTGCGAGCGTCTGCTACTGGAGCTCCGATGCCAGAGGCAGCAAGGCACCGTTCCGACAGCATCATCGCTCTATATATACGACCAGGACTCATGGAGTTGTGTTCATCTTGGTGAGGCCGTTGGACGTTGAAGGGGGTTTCAGAACCTGCCTCCTTTTTACTATGGGATGTGAGAGGGACCCGTTACGAGGTGTCGGTTTAACTTGGCGTCGCAGTCGACATTCCTCGCGTTCGTTGAAAGAAGAAGCAGCAGCAGCATGACGAACATCATCCGCAAGGTCACCGACTTTTACAAGAAGGACGAGTGCATCAAATTCTACAAGTTTGGCAAGACGCTTGGCACGTACGTCTGGAAACTACGATCTGAGAGATATGATGTGTGTTCTGATAGCGGGAGTTTTGCGACCGTGAAAAGCGCCGTGTGCAAGGCCGACAACTCGCACTGGGCCGTCAAGTGCATAGAGAAGGCGTCGCTCGCGCCGGACGACGAAGAGGCGCTCCGCGTCGAAGTCGAGGTCCTCCAGATGGTCGAGCACCCCAATATCGTCAAGCTCAAGGAGGTCTTCGACTGCCCCAAGACGTTTTACATGGTCATGGAAGAGATGAGCGGCGGTGAGCTCTTCGACCGCATCGTCGAGAAGGAAAAGTACACGGAGAAGGAAGCGCGGCTGGTGGTGCTGCACCTCGCCGAGGCGCTGCAGTACTGCCACGGCCTTGGCATCGTGCACCGCGACCTCAAGGTAGTACTGTGCTTGCTGCGATTGCGTCGGGATCGACACGGGTGGCATGTGTAGCCAGAAAATCTCTTGTATGCGACGACCGACGAGCACGCGCCGATCAAGATTGCCGACTTTGGCCTTGCCAAGCTCATTCAAGGCAACAACATGATGCAAACCGCCTGCGGTACACCGGGGTACGTCGCACCCGAGATCCTCGAAGGCAAGCCGTACGGCGGCGAAGTCGACATGTGGAGCCTCGGCGTCATCACCTACATCTTGTACGTCGTCGTGTATGGTATCAAGGACCGTATCAAGTTGATATTTTCAGGCTCTGCGGGTTCCCGCCCTTTTACGATGAAAACAACGCGACGCTCTTTGCGACCATCAAGGCGGGCGCATACGACTTTCCGTCGCCGTACTGGGACAACGTCTCGGACAGCGGTACAGCGACGACGCTCCGCTTCTCGCCAACTGATTCATTGGATAGCCAAGGACCTCATCAACCACATGCTGGTCGTGGATCCGAAGAAGCGGTTCACGTCCGAGGACGTGCTCAATCACCCGTGGGTCAAGGACCCGAACGAGGCCAAGGACACGCAGCTCTCGAGCTTCACCGCCGAAATGCGTCGCTACAACGCGCGCCGCCGGTTCCGCGCCGGTGTCATGGCGGCGAAAGCGCTTCGAAGCATGTCCCTCTCCCCCAAAAAGATGGGCGAAGCCAAAGATGGCGACGAAGCCGCGTCGCCGACACGTCGTGGGCTCAACCTCGGCGAGAACGCGGCCGTCACGCACGGAGTGCGCCAAGCCGCCGACGCAAAAGAGTAGACGGCGTCGGCTACCACGTACTTAATCTTTTACACGATTGCATTCTCGCGTCCTTACCACGCATGGAGCCTCAATGGAGAGGAGGAGTCGACGATTCGCATGCACCAAAAGTGCACACAAAGTGAATCGGAGCCGGTCGCCGCTTCTATTTAATAGCAACGCTGGGTGGGAGCTGCATCTCATAGCCAAGCTTCGTTGCATCCTGGTGCACTCGGCTCGTTGCTTTGAACCGCAAGCGGCTCCCAAGGCAGAGGTCGAGAAGACTTATCGCCCTTGCAAGCGGTGATGTCCGAGAAAGCTGCGACGACACTTGCGACGCATTTCACCTGGTCAACGCACTAGTGTCATGCAAGCGATGGTTCAAACGATAGGCGGTAGGCTATCGCCTATCGTTTGTCCATCCAGTCCACGCTTTGGACTGAATGGACACGTGTTTGGACTGGACATGGACATTCTGCCCACCTCTGGCGGTAGCCACTTGAGACGACTTCTACAAATCGCATGCCGCACGCCTCTGGTCCGTGTCTGGTGCAATCGTTTGGCGACTCGGAACGACCATATCAGTACCATGGGCGACGACTGTCGAGGTAATAACATGACTGTGCAACTGGAGCGACGAAGCGGATAAGTCCGTCGTCGTCTTCCTCCTGGAGCGCGCTGCCGGCTTCCCTTTCTAGCGGAACTTCAATTTCGAGGTTTAATGTTGCATACAAATATCGAGTCCAACGTAATAAAAACGAGTTTGCCCTCGCGTCCAAGCATGGCCAAGCCGCGGCCCGCGGGAAAGAAGAAGCCGGGACGAGGCGCGTTCCTGGTCAAGCGGACGGCGCGCGGAGGCGACAAGACGAAGCCGAGCTCGCGAGCGATCAAGCCTCGGATCGACGAGGCTCAGCGCCGGGCCAACGAGATCATGGAGTGGCTCGGCGACGCCGTCCTCGACGAGCTCGTCGGTCGCAGCCTGCTCCGGCACGTGCAGCTCTTTTGCTCGACGACGCACGACAACGACCTCTCGAACCTGGACCTCTTCCGCGAACTCCGGAGCACGCTCGTGACCAACGCCAACTTGAGCTGCGTCTACGACAAGCTCTTCCCGGCCAAGTACACGATCCTTCTGCACCCGCTCAAGCTCAAGGAAAAAGCCGACCTCGTCGAGGTGCTCGTCGGCCGCATTGCGGCGCGATCGCGTCCGACGCCGTCCGAGATTGCCAAGCTGGACAGCGTCCTCTCGCACATGCTCCACGTCGAATTCACGCAGTGGGCGGTCCAGGCCGAAGCCGACGAGAAGAGCAAGGTCAACCAATTCGAGCTGCTCCAAGAGCTCCTCGACGACTCGGACCTAAGCGATTTGGACAATAGTAGTAGTAGTGACGCAGCGCCCGTCGAGGCCCTCCTCTCGTCGCCCGTCGAGGAGCCCATCTCGGTGGTTCCGACGCTCGCCCACCACTTGATCCCGAGCCACCGATGCGGGACGACGAGCCATACCACGCGTTTGCGACGGTGAAGGAACTGCTCGCACACGCGGTGCCGGCGTCCGCGCAAGTGGCGTCGCTGCTTGCAGACGTCGCGGCGCTGCGGACCTTGGCGACGGACCCGACCCATGTGCTCCAGACGTCGAGGGTCATGTTTGAAATCTTCAAAATGTACGGCATGTCGGTGCTCAAGGAGCGGTCGAGTGCGTGCTTGCTCTTCGAGACGCAGCTGGCCGCGGACCAAGGCAAGCTCACGTGGGTGCGACAAGAGGTGCTGAGCCTCGAGAACCTCGCGGGCGCCGCCATCGCCTTGGGCCTCGCGTCGCCGGCAGCGTCATCGCGTGTGCAAGCCAACTCGCTCCGCGCGCTTGTCGGGTTTGCGACAGCGATGAACCACACGCGCGCCGTCAACGCGCTCGCGGCCTATGTCGTGTACCTCCACCACCTCCGCCAGCGCACGCACCTCTGCCGCAAGAGTGCATGCGCCCTCGGCTTCCTCGAGAACCGGCGCGTCCTCTTTGATGACGTCAACGCGTGGCTGCTGCACGAAGACTCGACTTGCGCGCATTCGTTTGAGCTCTTTTACGCGAGCGTCTGGACCTCACTGCCGCCAACCATCGCGCTCTCCGCCTTGCCCAAGAGCGTGGACGCGACTAGTACGTTTCTGCAGCGCCGGCAACTGCCCCCGGTCGCCTCCGACGAGCTCACGCGACTCCAGTCGTGGCTGCCCGATCGCTGGTGTGACTTGGACACGCACTTGGTGCTTCAGGCGCCGACGCTTTCCCGGAAGCGCAAGCGGGCCCGAAGCGACGGTACACATCTCCTGCTCTCCATCGTCCTCAAGAGAGGTTTGGGTAGAGGTCGACGTCGACGCCGCCAAGCTCGCCCGCAAGTCGTTTGCGTCGTTTGCCTTGCTGCAGCGGTTCCAGCACCGTCGGTTCCTCTACTGCCTCGAGACGCTCGTCGTCGCCTTTGCCAAGGTACCAGGACGACGACTCGATGCTTGGTATGTGGACTGTGTACATATAGAACGATGTGCGGCACTGCGATACGTACTTGCACCATCTTTTGAGCAACCGGCGCGACGACGAGAGCGACGAGCTCGCGGGCGCGATGGGGTGCCCGAAAGCGTGCTGCGTCACCGAGCACTGCCTCTCGCTCGCACTCAAAGACAACTTTTACCGGCTCCTCATGCACGAACTCTGTCTCTTCCACCGACTACTCTCGTCCAGTACGTGCCTCGCGCACTCTCTCGCCCACCCTCGAGCCACTTTCTTCCATGTAGGCAAGACCGTGACAAGCGGCGCGCGCGTGACCCAGATCCGTCGCCCGCCATCGTACGTCTTCTCGCACGATACGTTCACCGACGTTGCCGTCGCGATCGTTCTCTGAAACACATTGGTCGCGTGTTGAAACATGTAAACGTCCGAATCTCGTCACGGCGTATCGGCCCACTGCCGAGCGAGCTCGGCCTTCTCGGTACTGGGCTTGCTCAGTCGACGCGGCCCCTTGGCACTGCGCGTCCCTGGATGACTCTGAAAAAAGGCCGGAGGTTTCACGTCCTGGCGCGCACTCGTCGTCGTGAGCGGCAGCACTGCCTCGCAGCTCTCGAGCATCTTTTTGAAGGCGAGTTCGCGCGCCGCCATGATGCGCCAACGGCACGCTGGGCACGCGGCGCATGGCCACGTAGACGAAGAGGAGGAAGAGATGTTCGAGCACGAGGATCACGACAAGGCGCACCGTCGGGCTCACGCAGTGAAAGTTGGGCCCAAACACAAAGTCCTGCAGCGTCTTGCCTTCCTGCGCGAGCGCATCCGCGTACTCTTGGACGCATGTCGGGCTGTAAAACTCCATCGCGCCTACGCTCTGTCAACAAACCACCGATGCAGTCGTGCCCGACCTGTCGAGAGACACACGAGGAGCACCTACAGAGAAAAAGTCGTCGCATGCCATCATTTTGTTGCGCATACGTACGTTGATGAGCACCGCAATGTAGGCAAACGCCGAAAAGATACTGCGCCAAGTGCCAATGCCGTTGGCCTTGCGCGGGTGCGGGCGCTAGAAAGACACGTGCGATGGTCCTCGAAGAGAAAAAGCGCGTACTTTGAGCGTCCGGCAGAGGCGGTAGCCGTCCGTGCGCACTTTGAGCAGGTTGATGAGAAGGCACGCCATCGGCATTGGCGGCCACAGCATCGAAAACATGACCGTAAAGCCAAACTGGACCGTGAGCGTGTGAAAATCGTTGTACGGGTCGTACGCCGTCTGCTCGCTTTCAAAAAGCACGTTCCGCGCCTACGCGACGCATTCCATCTTCATATTTGTCCGATGGCCGCGGGCCATGGCTGTACCTTTTGGTTGAGAATCTCAATCTCCGTCGCCGTGTACTCGAGGTACCGCGTCTGGTCCTTGTTGCTAAAGTGCGCGTTCCTATTGCCACACGCTGCAGTCTCGGACATCACAGTAGAGTTGCGTACGACGCGTCATAGTCGAGGGCCCCGAGGATCTTCATCGAGCCGCCTTGGCGCACGCGGTCTTGGGCCGCGCGGTCGGCCGCGGCGCGTGCTCGCTCGCCTTGGAGCTTGCTCAAGAGAGGCATGACGACGCCGACGACGATGTTGAGGAGCTGCGTCACGATGATCGGCGTCACAAACATCGCACTCAAGTCGACGTGGCGAATGTCAAAGGTAAAGTACCCCTGGCACGGCACGCACGGCGCGACACCGCTCGGGCAGCGCGCGCAGACCGAGGGCGAGAGCAGGTCCGGGCCAAAGCAGCAGTTGCTCGGGTCGTGAAACAGTAGTGTGTTGAGGGCGTTCGTGAGCGCATTGCCCGCGCCAGGAATCACATACACGAACGCGAGCGAGAAGAACCACGTAAAGTAGTTGAGAAAGTCCATGCCAAAGAGCTTGGTGATGAGCGCGCGCTCGTACGCCTCTTCCGTCTTGTAGTTCTCCCACGTCGTGAAGAGCCGGCCCATGGACGTGACGACGAGGTTCCACTGGACCACGTCGACAAAGAAGCCAAAGACGATGCCTTCGAGGAGGATGAGGCACCACTGTTTCGAGAGAAACCCGCTCGATGCCTTGTACTTGTCCTTGATCATCTCGTAGATCGAGACCCAGAGCGCGACGAGCACGAGCATGAGCAGCGTTTGGCAGAGGAGGAAGAGCACGCCGAGCACATGGATCGGATACCTCTTCCATGCCGCGTAGACCTTGACGGGCTCGCCAATCAGCGAGTCGTGGACTTCATCGCCGTGGAAGGCCTTGTTCGGGTACTCGATCTGCTTGACAATGACCTTGTTGTTCCACTCAAACTGCATCGCGGCGTTGCGGCGGTCCCATGCCTTGAGGAACGAGAAGCTCCAGACGACCGAGACCACGAGGCCCCAGATCGGCAAGAGCCGCATGTACGTCGTCATACGCAGCGTGTGCCGCAAGATCTCCATGAGGACGCCGCCCAGCGCGATCGGTAAGAGCGCCTTGGTGTAAAAGTGCATGAGCGCAAAGTAGTACGCGACCTTTTCGCCAAAGTTGTGCCGGAGTCCATCGACGAACGCAGCGTTGCGCCGCTCGAGGTCGATCGAAAAGATGAAGTTGGAGAGGAGCGCGTGCGTGCTCTTGGCGTCGTGCACCGGCAGCATCGTGTGGATCCAGCGGTCGCGCACGGACAGGCGCGCGCGCTGCTCGATGATAAACTGGACGATTTCAATGCGCTCGGCGGGCGTAATCGGCTTCTCGACCTCGACAAAGTCTTGTGGCATGTCGCTCACTCCGCCGTGGTCGAGCCAGAGCTTGCGCCGAAATTTCTTGGCGTACGCGGATGCGACCTCGTCCGACGCGCGCACGAGCAAGAGGAGATACTCGCTCGTCATTTCGCTGCTCGACGAATGGCCGCCGTCGATGATGTCGATGAGCAGGCCTTGGGCGCAGAGCTTCTCCACGAGCCGCCGGTGCTCGTCCTCGCCGTCTTCCAAGAGCGGGCTGCTCACCATGCAGAGCCGCCGAAAACCGAGCCGCTCCGCCGCCGACGTGGGCCAGCACCAGCCTTCGTCCGCGACCGCGCGCACGCTTCGATGCACGATCACGACATAGTCGTACGGCGCTTGCCCCGTGCTGCTCTGGAGGTCCGCCGGTGTGAGGTACCGAAACTTGCCGACGGCGCCGACGTGGCGCGGGCTCTTGGAGTACGCAAGCGACGGGCGCAGCATGCTCGGAGCCATAGCTGGCACCGAGGCCGCATGGGCGAGGCCCGGCCGCTGGATGCTGGCGACGTCGTCCAGGTGCACGTCTTCGCCGAGCATCATGGCAACGGAGCCAGAAATGCACAAATAATTACCGGATATTAAATCCATTTCCGACTTATACTCAAACCAAGTTCAACGGCCATCGAAGAAGATGGCACGACCAACACTCTGGCGAAAGATTGCAGCGGGCCAGCACCCGCCGTCGTCACCAGATGCGACGAGCCTGTCCTTGACCGCTGCTAGCTCGGCATGCACCGCGGGCAGACAGCTAAACGGCCGCAGGGCGCAGCTGGCAAGGCTCACCACGTGCAACGCCGGGTCTTGGACCGAGACGAAATACCGACCGTGCACCGACTGTACGAGAACCCCAGGCCACCGCACCAAAAATACTCGAGAAAGGCGGTGAGTTGATGCTGGTGCTGCCGCTGGAAGCTCTCGCGTTGGTCGACGTTGTCGACTGCGAGCACTTAACGACGACACCATGCTGCCACTCGTGGTCAAGGCGTCGACATGGAGATACGGTTGGACGCCCGACGTGGCGACACCGTTGCGGTGCTGCTTGCGTGATGTATCCGCAGCGTCGCAATGGTGACCCCGTTGGGCTAGTACAGCGCGCCGACTGGATTGCGCACCTAGTCGCTGTGGCCACTTTGCCTCTGCAACGTGAAAAGTGCAACTGGATTTTAGCCTCGACGTGCGTGATGCTTGGCGTGGGCAGTGGGGGGTGCAATTGCAAGAGAAGCGTATCGATCGAATGAGTGATGGACAAATCAGGTTGCTGAATTCACTTTGGGGGAGCATCTGGTTACGACTGGGAACCGCCACCCGTTTCACGACACCGAGCTGTGGGATGTCGACGTCGGCGGACGAGCCGGCGTCGCCGAAATCTGCCATGCGCTTTGGCGCGTCGTACTGGAAGCAGCAGCTCTTGGAGGCCAAAGATAAACTCAAGGCGACTTTGACCGTGCATGGTCGGGAGCTTCAGACGATCCAGCGCCACCGACGATGCGACACATCGATGCGGCTACCGACCGCAACCGCGCTCGAGGACGCGCGGTCTCTAATTCTTCGGCGTCTCATCGCGCCAAGCCCGGCGCTCCAAGACGAGGTACAACCCATTTGGACGGTCTACGCTACCTGCACTCAATTAGCTATGGGTCGAGTCGCCCTTGCATTCGACGACAGCCGACTCTGTCGTGGACGACCTCTCGCGCTTTCTCGTCGACCGAAGGGACCGCTTCCGGACCCACCGCGCCAATGTATACGATCCGCTGCGCCACCGCGTCCAACACGATGTAATGTGGTGTAGGTACTGTCACGGCTCTCGCAGACCCATCGCGTCATGTCCGAGCTCGTTGCCGCCCTCGACGCCGAGACGAGCTCCATCCAAGCCGACGAAGCTGCAACGACCCTTGCGCTGGCGCGGTAAATTTCTGATTGTCCTATCGCACGGCCGTAGATTCGCTGGTGACGATAGTCTCAACGATGCAAAAACCGCCGACGTCGACGATCTCAGTCAGTACTTGAGCTTTCTCGAGGCACAGCTCCGACATACCAAGCTCACGACGCGCTTCACGACGCACCTCTCGTGGCTTGCCGAGAGCCACCGGCCGTCGCTGCTTCGACGCATGCATGCGATGCTGCAGCCCAACGGCTCGGCGTCGCCACGTCCCGAGAACGACGATGCTGGCAGCCGCACGGACGCGCCACCGATCTTTCTTCTTTCGGTACATTCGCAATGACGAGCTTTGCACGTGCGACGATGCGACATTGGTAGGCCCAAGCGGTCGAGGTGGCCATCCACAGCTTCTTGCGCAAACTGGGCTATCACGACGACCGGCCCGAGCTCGAGTCGGACGATGACTTCCTGCATGCGGTGCGGCAGCTCTTTCCGGTGCATTTCGCATCCCATTGGACGCCGTTCGTCGATGACACCAGCTGCGTCACGCGCGTGCGCACGACGTGGTCGCTCGGGTCACTCTTTCCCATCGCGTCCGACTGGGCGCGTCACGAGGGGGGCACGTGTCCACCCGACATGCTTCTCGATGCCGAAGTGCACTTTGCACTTGTCCAAAACGTTGCGCGGGTCATGGAGCGACTCGAGACGCTGGCGACGACGCATCTCAAGCGGGCCCACGTCACGCTGGTCGACGCCGACATCGACCCGCCACCGAGCGACGCCAAGCTCAAGAGCTATTACCTCCTTCGGCACCTCTACCTCCGCCAAACCAAACACCGCGTCCTCGAGCTACTCAACGTCGCGACCTCGATCGAACGCCATCTGTGTCTCGACGCCGCCAGCACCGGTCGGGATGCGTACGACGTCATCGCCGAGCCGCATTTGGTCGCGCGCACCCCAGGCGGCGGTCTTCTCTTGTACGACGCTGCGTGGGAAAATGCCATCGCCCTCGACCGCCATCTCGTCGCCTTGGGCAGTCGCTACGTGCGCGATACCGAGCAGCAGAGTCGGACCGCGCCGATCGTGGACCGTGGTAGCACCTTGGTCGACTTGTACGACGCGGCCATGTACTTTCTCGAAGCCAACATTCGATTGGGCTACCACGTCTTTACGCGTCTCTACCTGCGCGTGACGTCGCCCGTCGCCCAGGCCAAGCTTCGCCAAACGCTGGTGACGTGGATCCACACAACACCCCTCGTCGATCGAGACGCCTCGTACTTTTGGGACGCCTACTCGTTCCAGGTCGTTGTGCTGGACGTGCAGCGGCAGCTCTTGGTCGACATGGAGGCGCGCCTTGCGGTGGCACTTGCAGTTGAGGCGATGACGTTTTCGCCGCTCGAGGCGATGGTCGACGTGGTCCAAGCGCTACAGGCGGCTTTGGTGGCGGTCGAGACACGCATGCCGGCGTCTCGGGTGCTGCATAAGCTCGCGCTTGACCGCGCCGTCGTGGAACACGCCGTCGTGCTCTGGCACCGCGTCCTCGACGAAGACCACGGCTACACGAACGCCTCGAGCTCGTTCTGGACAACCTCGCGCTACGTGCAGTACTATACCAATGACGCGACGTCGTCGATTGTGGCGGAAGCCGCACGGGATCTGTCGCGCCAAAGCGGCGGCGACACCGGCATCATGGTCAAGCACCTCGGGCGCGCAGTGCAGTTTGTGCAGCTGCAAATGGACTTAAGTCGGCTCGTGTACGCATCCGCGCACGTCGACGCGATCTCGCGAAGGAGCTTGGCGCCCTTTGCACTCGCACCACCACCGGCGACCGAATCGTACCTCGACCACCCCGCCGCGGTCGAGGCGCTCGATTTCACCTCGTGGCCGCGACTGCGGTGCATCCTCGACTGGGTCCAAGTCCAGATCAACGGCGACGCGCCGTTGGCGTGGCTCGCCGCCACCGTGGTCACGCAGCGCGCCGAGCTCGCGTTCCAAAGCGCATGCCTCTGCTTCAATCGGCTCGTGATGGACCCCATCGACGACTTTGATGTGACATACGAAGCGCTCTTTGAAGCGCACAAAACCGAGCAGCTACGCAACGTGGAGCTCGAATCCAACCACCGGAGCTTTCTCATGCACCTCGATAGCGCGGTGGGGCGGCGACTGCTAGCGGAAAAAGTTCGGGCGCGCGTTAACGACGAGCGCCACACGCTGCGCCCACTCCTTTTGCAGCCCGAGACAAAGCGGTCGTGTATTATTGCCGAACTTAACGCGGCGTACGCGATCAAGGTCGATACGATGCATGCGAGCGAGAGCTTGGAGACACTCATGCACGACATGCTCAAGCTCTACAATGCGCAATTGCTGGACGACGTAGCGAGCGAAACGTGCTTGACGCAGCTCTGCCACGTCATCGCGAACCTCGATGTGATTGGCCGACGCGTGCAGGCACCGTCTGTGAACCCGTTCGTGCCGCCACCGACGGCGCCGCTCGAGCGCTGGTTTCTCGACGAGCTCGTGCCGCTCGAAGACAAGTTGTCCAAACCAACCGAGACACTGTTTGAAACAAAGTGGGTCCCAGGGGATCTCACGCATTTCTTGCACTTGCCCCGCGCGCAGCGGATTCTCCAGTACTTTCAAGCGACCGAGACGGCATCGCTGGTTCGCCCGACACTGTCGATGTACCTTCGATTTCAAGACATTCTGCACTGCCTGTGCTTTCGCGCCGCCTTGCATCGGCAAGCCGTCGACGACGTCTTTGGCACCGAAGTCCGCGACCTCGTACTTTGCTAAACCATCCATTCGTCACGTTCGAAAGAGGTTGTAGGTGCACCAGCTGCAGCACCAGTGCGCACCCGCCGAGCCGCTCGCCGTGGTTCTCGACTGGCTCCACGCCAAGCGCGAGACGTCAGCCACGTGCGTTTGGCTCACGCTGCAAGCCCTCTTGCGCGACCCAAGCGTGCTTCCGCCGCTCCAGCAAGAAGGTGCATGGCGTCCTTTCCACTGTACACAGAAAACCTCACAGCAATATCCGTCGTCTAGGTGCTCGCGTCGTTGAAGACGCAGGTGTGACGTGTCGTAGGTGCGTGGGTTGTCTCGACATACGGCAAGCGCGGCGCGATGCATGGCGTCACCTTGCTCCGCGCTCTGCCCGATGCCGTCGTCCAGAACGCCCGCGTGCTCTTCAAGCGCCTCGAGGCGCGCTGCGTCGAAAACAGCGCCGGAAAATCGTATCTGCACAAGTTCGAGGCCTTCTTGGGGCTTCGGGCGTTCTACTTTGCGCAGCCCACGTCCGAGAGCGGCGAGGTAGGTCTATGGCGCGTGCTGACATCGGAAATGGCCGCGGGCGATGTCCCCAAGAAGCAGCTCAGTCGGCAACAGCTCGATTTGGACGTTCCCGAGGCGCGCATTCTCGACCAGTACATGGACAACCTGCGGAATTACATTGAGCTCTGTCTTGTGAACGCCGACATGACGCAGTGCACGGCGATGTTCCATCAACTTGTTGCATCCCCGAGCCCATCGCGCGAGACCGGCCATGCCAATGTACGACGCTATTCAAAAGGGCAGGTCGCATGCCTCTTCTAGACGGCCTTCGTCGCCAATGTGATGCGCGATATGGCCGCACCCAATGCGGATGTCCATGCGATCCTCACGCGCTTTTGCGATACCGTCCACGCCGCCAGCCAGCGGGAAGCCGACAGTCGGCTGCAGAGCGTCGAACACATCAACACGCAGCTGCGTCACGCCGTGCGCGTCTTGGAAACGTCGCAGGCCGATTTGGTGGCCAAGCTGGCGCGCGCGGCCCACGAAACCGAGCACGACCGCACGACCGCGGCGGTCGACAAGGTACGCGGCATGTTTTCCACAGCGCACCGCACTACTGTCTATAGTCGTATGCGATCGTTTTGGACTTGGAGCGTGCGCGGCACGAGCTCGGGCGGGTGGCCCACGAAGGCGACGTCCAGCGCGCCAAGGTCACGGCGAGCGTGCGCGCCGAGTACGAAGCCAAGCTGCGCGAGCTCTCGAGCGCAGTCATTGCCAAGCACGCGAAATTCGACGAGTACCGCGCAAGTGTGCAAGCGGTAGATGATGCCACTTGATCTCTCGTCACATCGGCACGGTGCGTGACATGTGTGTAGGACTTGCGCCAGCAGATCCACGCGCAGCAAAAGACCTCGATCGAGTCCTTTATTGCCTCCGGGGCCGTCCCGATGCAAGTCAAGAGCCAACTCGTGCGCGCGGTGCGCGCCAACGAAGAAATCGATGTACGACACCCTCTCTTCGGACGTCGTCGTAGCATGCGTGTCTAGATCATTATGGATGAAAACACCAACTTGAAGCACGCGCTCGTCAAAGTACGCGCCTTGTACGAGCTGCGGGAAGCGTCGCTTGTCGCGGGCCACGAGAAAGCCCTTGGGCTTGTCCACGCCCAGCTGGCCAAAGCCAAGCTGGCGCAGCATGAAAAAACGCGTCTCGAGGCACAGCTCGAGGCGTCACGGACCGAGATCCTGAGCTTGCGCAAGCAACTGGCTGTCGCCACGCTGCCAGGCTATGCAACCCGCGCATCGGTGTCATCGACCACCGAGCCACCAGAGGCAACGACAACGACGACGGCACCGGCGTTCTCGGCCCTCTCGTCGTTTACGCAGCGCCTGCGCACCCGCCGCAGCACCGATGTATCGGCCAACGTTGGCCACGTTGAAAGCCCAACCAAAGACCCGACGCCACCAACCAAGGACGACGGCACAAACAACGATATCGACGACGACGACGACGACGAAAGCAGCACCGGCGTCTCGGATGCGGACGGCCCGGCGATCGACGAGCTGGTACCGAGAGCAAAAGAGGAGAACGTGCTTGCGATGCGAGCGCATTACGAGCGGGCGACGCACCACATGCAGATGGAGATTCGCCGGCTCCAGGCCCAAGTCAAGGCCGAGATGCGCCTCAAGGCATCGGCACTCGATCAGCTCACACACGCCCGCGCGCACGCGCAGGAGCTCGTACAAACCGAGCTGCAGCGACTAAGCGACGAGGCCGTCGCCGCCAACGCCAAGCACGCCGACGCGGTGCGGGAGCTCATGGCGCTGCAAGAGCTCACGGCACCGACGCCCGAGCCGTTCCGCCACACGCGCGTCAACGCAAGCCGCCCGAAATCGTCAATGGCGCGGGCGTTCCAGTCGCCCATGAAGCCGATGGCGCGCCCGCAGACGTCGGGGTACGCGCGGCCGGGGCCGTCGGCGCGGCCTCTGCGCGGCAACCAGGCTACTGTCGAGGCCGTCATGGACGCCCGACCCAAGTCGGCGTACTCGACCAAGGTCAAAGAGGTCATTCAGCAAGAGATTGAAGGCGTCAACCAAGCGCTCATGCCACGGCTGCGACCCCTGTACCGATAGTAGTCTATAGTAGAGGACAAGCTGTACATGGCAAACGACAAGTTGTACATTGCAAAAGACATATTCTTTGCGTGGATTCAAGTGACATTCAAGAGACTAAAAACTAAAGCACACAACGTGGCTACTGGTACAAGAGGGAAGAGGTGGAGGAGATGAGGAGGAGAGCGTTGCCTCGTATGGAGTGCGTCGAGTCGAGAGTCGAGCTCGCCGCCGTGCACACGCCTCAGACACCGTCCTCCCTGGACGACACCACCCGTCAAGCCATTTCTGCCGTGGTGGATCGCATTACCAGTCCATCTCGTTCATGACTTCGTCGCCTTCGTCATAGTCTTCGTTTTCGCTTTCGTCGCCCGTCTCCATGGCCTCGTCGTCGTCCACGTCCGTGTCGCTAATGATGCTACATTGCGCACATGAGCCTCTTCCGGTGTCATGTCGCGTCGTGCCTACCTTCGCGACATGCACGTAAAGTACAAGATCTTCTTGTGCGTCTTGTGGTAGAAAAAGTAGTTGAACGACCAGAGCGTGCCATCGCTGAACGGGTCCGAGCAGCCGTCCATGTCGGGGATGTAGCTGTAAATCTCGCACTCGCGTGGCGAAATCGCACCAAAGATCGATTCCCACAGCTTCTCGAGAAAGCCCATGTCGTCCATCTCGACAATCTCGGCGAGCTGCGCGTTCACTCCGTTGACAACGAGCCGCAAGTCGACCTCTTTCTGGAACTGCTCGGGCTTCAAATCGGAAAAGTCATAGTCGGGAAACGACGCGTTCATCGTCGAGATCAAGTTGATGAGCAGCTTGCGCGTGTTGGCGTCGGCGAGCGATCCGAGCGGGTTGGCGCCGGCTTCGCCGACCGCCTGGTACTGCAGCTGGAGGCTCTTGGCCAGCTTCTTGTCGGCGCCGGCCTTCTTGCACGAGAAGCAATCAATGCGGCCGTTGATGACCCGGTCGCCGACGCTGATCTCGCTCATGGCCGCGTTGGCCCAGTCCAAGCTCGGCTCTTCGAGGTACTTCATCCTTCTTCTTCTTAGTGTTGTTGTTGGGCAATCTTATTTTGGAAATACCTGTTTTTTGCGCAATTTGCAGTATAAAAAAGAGTCGCTGTCGGTTAACTACCTCGTTTTAATACAAAGGATCGCCATTGGACTTGGTCTTTGTATGCACGTGTCGCAGAAAAGCACGCCGCAGTTTAAAAAAGCGTATCCACAGCGTCGAGGCAGATTCGCGCAAGGCAGCGTATCCGGACAACCGCTCCACTTCGTACTTGTTTTTGTATGTGGGTATCCGGATACCAAGAAGATTCAGCGTGCCACGTGGTAGGCTTCTTCAAGCGGGGTCCCAGGGGGAGGTATATTTTAAAAATCGGCTCCGTTCGATCTTGTTCTTTGTAGATATAATAAAAACACGAATGTAAAAAACTGTCGAAGCGGGACGGGGTCCTACGCAAACGACGCAAGAGCGCATCGACGAGGCGAGGACCGACGCGGACGTCGAGACGGTCTTTGCCGTCTCGGTGGCCGTCTTTGGCGGCGAGGACGAGAAGCATGGCCTCGCCGAATGGCGCCGCCGTCTCCGGGCGATGCATGGGCGCATCTTCTACGTACAGGCCAATGACGGAAGCGTGCTTGGCTTTGTCTTCGTGCATGCCCATGCAACGTCTGCAAAGACCATGCACGTGTGGATCGCAGCGACGCATCCGTGCGCACGGCGCCAAGGCGTCATGCGGCGCCTGTTCCAGCACTGCCGTCGCATCTTTGGCGGCGACCACGCACGCCTTACCGTCAACACGTTTCCAGCCCGGTTCCCGCACATGCCGCCGTTCCTCACCGCGCTTGGGTATGCGCCGATTGGCATCCAAGGCGAGAAACACTGCTACGCCCTCCAGCTCGACGCTGCTGTGTAGGAGTAGCTTGCACCACCCAACGAGCATGCGTGCCCAACTGACGGGCGAGGACCTGGCTGCGGCTGCGAGACACGATGGACGCACGTATGTACCTAGGATCATCAGGACGAGGATTTTCATGTTAATCCATGGCGACATGACAGTGGCAACTTGATCTTTTGAGCTGTGAACAGCAATGAGTGGCATCTCATATCGTCCACGGCAAATGAGATCTGAGGCGGAGGCGTATAGTATCTCAAGGAACTAATGGTCAGACTCGCGTCGGCTTGTACGTAGGCCAGGTAGACCATGGAAGATGAGGTCGTCGTTGGCGCTAAAGAAGCGGAGGACTGCGCTTTTTGCGCGAATAGGAGCCGATCCGGTCGCTATGGAACGATCGATTGAGTACCGATAGTACCGTAGAGCTCTTGGCAGGTCGTGCCACTCATCAAGCTGGTACTGGATGCAGCCAAGGCGAACCCCTGGACCCCCGTCGTCGTCAATAGCGTCGCTGGCTCGGATGAGCGCAAGCGACCGTTCCAGCGACTGCCACCTCGATATCAGCATCCGCTGCATGCACAATCGACGTGAGAGCGTGTCATGCAATAGCGTCCTCCTGAGCGAGTCGGCAGTAATACGTACTGACACACGTAGTGGAGAGAGCCATGCTGGACCTGTGCGATGCAGATAGCACTCAGCCGACCATTGTTTGTTCCGTCGATGACCTCTAGCTTGCTACGCACGAGGTGCGGGGCTCAAACCCGTACTATCCTTGTTCTCTTTTCCACTTGCGTTGGCATCGGAACCCCTACGTTGGCTCCTCTGACGAGCTTGTACCTCAATGTCATCCTATTCTCCATGCCATGCGCAGGGTTGGACTAGAGCCCATCTCTATTCTAAAAGCGATTACGCATAGCGGTCGAGGAGAGCACGGATCGACGCGTCGGTCGTCGTGGCCCAGAGCGTCTCCATCGAGAGCTGAACATCGACCTTGAACGACGCGTCGACCGCGTCGTCTTGGAGCACAAGCACGCACGCTCTGCACGCATCGGCGCTGAGCTCAACACCCGAGTCAATCGCGCGTCCGAGGACCTCGATCGCGTCGGTGGCGTGGCGGGCCGAGAGAGCGGCCACAAGCGCGCGGCTCAGTAAACGCGGACTCGTCCACGGCAGGGCGTCATTTGGCAAACTTTGCAAATAGCCAAGCACCGAGACCTCGGTCGACGGCATCGCATCGAGCACATGGTCGATATCCACGTCGTTGAGCGGTGGCAGGCCCGCGGGCCGCTGCCGGAGCAACGTTGCCATCGTGCTCGCGTCGTTGCAGCTGGCACAGAGCTGCAGCACAGCCGAGTGGAGCGTCGCCAGGTGGCGACCGGCCTCCTGCTGCGTGTACTGCGTCGCGATCTCGGTGAGCATCGAGACCGACCGCTGGTCCCGCAGCGCCGCGTACGTCAAGAGACCAAACACGCTGTCGTCGAGCTTCACGGCTTCCGTCCACACGTAACAGCGCCAGAGCTGCATGGCTTGGTCCATTTCGGCGGCGGTCGCGCTGCCACGTGGGCGAATCCGCAACAGGTCGGCGACGCCGCGGGTGAGCGCCAAAGGCGCGTTCTTGACCACGCGCGGGTACGCTTCGTAGAGCGAGTAGAGGCTTCGGTGGGGCGGCAGACTGCGGAGCACGCTGTCCATGTCGTCTTCCGTCGCCTCCAATTGGTAGTACTGCAGCTCCTTGAGAAGCAGCTCGATCGCGTCGTGTGCGTTCTGCGCGCACATGAACTGGAGCAGCGCGCCAGTAAAGTGGTACCCTGCGTCGTGGACGTCGGTCTGGCGGGCCGTCGCAACCTTGCCATCTAGGCGCGATCCGAGTGAGCCTCCTCCGTACAAAACGTGTCGAACCTAAAAAGTCATCCTTGTAGCGGGCTTTGAAGCGATGGCGATGCAGCAGCCCGGCCGTCGCGCCTGCGTGGCCATAGGCGACATCCAGAATCGAAATGCTCTTTGCCTGCGCATAATCCAGCACGCGCGTCGCAACGGACGGGTGCTGGAAGAAGGACGATGCGCTGACGGCCAGCGAGAGCGTCCGCGTCGTCGCCGGCAGCACAGCCGGGTACGCCTCGAGAAGCTCGACCAAACAGTGCTCTAGCCATGCCATGCGTTCGTGTCCATAACCGAGTCGGCACGTACCCGATACCGTGGTCGACGATGGCAAAAGCGTATGGTACAACACGAGGGTTTCGTCGACCGGCAGCAGATACGCATGCGTCTCCATCCACGTTAGCACGTCAGCGACCACGTTGAATTGCTCGTGTGTACACGCGTGGACGAGGAGAAAACCAAGGACGTTGGTTTGCGACGCGTCGGCATAGGCGCCAAGCACGACGTCCACGTAGCGGCTTTGGACGTGGTCGATGGTGTGGCCGGCACGGAACATGGCCACGAGCACGTTGGCGTGCGTGGTGAGCGGCAGGGGCCCCGGCGCAGACGCGGCCAACGCGAGAAGGGTCTCGTACGCCCCCGTTTCGAAGAGCGCGCGCAGCACGGCTGGCGCGATCGCCGCGTCGAGCGCCACGTGCAGCGGCGCCAGGAGCGGCGCAATGTCGGCCACGAGGTGCGGCGCGGACTCCAGCGCAAGGCGCAAGACGGCGTCGACCGAGAGCGTCCGCACGTTGTGGGGGACAAGGTCGGCGTCCACGGCCGCGAGTTGCACGAGCGCGTCGACGGCCGTCGTCGCATTGGACGTCGCCAGCGCCGCGAGAAGCACCTGCTGTAAGAAGAGACTCGTCGTTCGCGGTAGGTACGATGGTTGGCGCTGCTGGGCGGCAAAGATCTTGGCGTACAGCACGTCGAGGACGACATTTGGCTGGCCCGATGCGTTCAAGCGCGCCGCCTCCTGCCACAAAAAGCCTATCCTGGCATTGAGAGCGAAACCTATGGTATGAATCATGCAGCGCACGCTGGTTCTTGGGGTTCTTGAGGATTGTCTTGGCCTTTTCAAAGGACTCGCCGTGGAGCGTCGGCGTGCCATGGCGGTCCGACTGGTCCAGCGCGCGGGCGAGGCCGTCCGGAAAGACCTGCTGCATGTGGGCGGCCATCGCGCGCTGCAGCTGAAGACCGTCGGCCATTGCATGCATCGCCAGGCGGCCACGTGCCAAAGCGCGCAGCGGCGTCGTCGCGCGAAGGAACGGTTGCATGGCGCTCTGTCGTGTTTTTGTCCGCTGGGAATCCACTCGATTTGATTGGTTATAAAACACGATGTTTTTGTCCAATCCCATGCCATCTCTCACGTGTGGCCGGTCGACATGTACAACTTGTCCATACCGCGTGCGACAACAAGAAACAAGCAACGAGCCGGACGTGCTGACCAAGTACATTGTCCTACCTTGGTGCCCGACTCAGGTTAGGCTGCACCATAGTCGAGAAGGGCATCACGCAATGCACTTCAGTCGCTGGTAATCACACCAGAGACACCGAGTCGAATCCGTTGAGACCTTGGTGCCATCCCGTCGCAATACAATACAGCCCACACACCGCCACCGTGTCGACGTTGAGAGCAACGCCATCCGCGCTAGCGAGTTTGCTGCGGCGGCAGCATGCTGCAAGCTGCTTCCGGCAATGCTGTGTCCCGCCTCATGCAGAAGCGATCTCTGTGTCTGATCCGACAACGACCAGCGCGGACGGTAGATACGCGAGCCGCAAGGGACGTGGCAGCGACGGCCGTGGTAGCAGCGGCGGTAGGTACACTGCACTGTGTCGTTGGTAATTGGCTGGTCGGCGGAGGATCGCGTTTCCACGAACGAGGGTTTCGGCGTGCCACGTGGTGGCCCTTGGTTCGCCGACGCTGACATGCTGCTACGACACCCGGTCCACGCGTCGCGGCGACGGACTGCAGTGGGTGGGGCTAAGCTTGCACTAGTCGTGGGCGGGGCGAAGCTTAGACCAGTGACCGAGGCGAGGTCCGAGGATGCGTGCGATGACGCAGCGCGATCGCGGATAGGCGCGTTCAAGTTAAATTGGGCCAATCGCACGCGCCGGTGCAGTTTTTCGCCGGCAAATAAATAAATAGGGCGAGCTGTTTTTGGCAAGAACAAGGTTTCCCTCAGGATGCGCCCGAGCCGCTTGGTCTGGCTCGTGCTCGCCGCGCTCCTACAGCGCGCTGCCTGTAGCCTCGAGGCTGTCGACGTGCGTGACCGGGCCATCTTGCTCGCAGGCCATGTGAGCGGCCAGCTCGTGGCCTTTGATGCGTGGACGGGCGAGGTCATCAACTCGATCGACTCGGGCGGACCGCTCGTGACCAACTGCCGACCGGAGCTCCTGCGCGGCGCGTTGCACCCGCGCATCCCGCGCTCGATTGGCGCCAGTAGTGCAGCGCCGGCGACGGACGTGGCGCTGGCATCGGCGTGGTCGGCCGAGCATAGCTTCCTCCCCAACCTCGCGAACGGCGGGCTCTTCCACTACGAGAAGCGTGCGCAGCAGTGGAAGCAAGTGGAGCTCTCAACCGACGAGCTGCTGCAGGCTAAGACGCCGCTCCGCGTCCGCGGCAGCCCCGACCTCGCCGACGTGGTGTTTGTGGCCGAAAAGTCCCAAAAGCTCTTTACCTTTGACACGCACACGGGCCAGATGCACCCGTTCTTTTCACCCGACGCACCGTCCGTGCTGCTCAACGACGACGACGACGACGACCGGCCTGCGCGCATGCTCTTTGGGCGCGTCGACGTCACGACCAAGATGGTCAACGCGCTCGACACGACCGATTTCAAGTGCGTCACCGTGTCCGAGTACTTTGTGCAGTTTGCATCGCACGCTACGTGCCAGCGGGGTCCATCGCCGGCGCTGCGGAAGAGCCCGTACGTCGACGTCTCGCGCAGCGATGCCGGCACGTCGCTCTCGATTTACGACCCGCACTCGCATGCGCTGCTGTGGTCCTGGGACGCCAATGGTGCGCTCACCATGGTCTACGGCATGCTGCCCCACTACGGCGTCAAGTTTTACGACTGGTCGCTGACGCACAATGACGCATCCTACGACGAGGCGTGCCCGCTGAACGACGACGACGACGCCATCACCGATCTCGACAACGTCTGCGAGCCGAGCCCGACCAAAGACGACCTCGTCGTCGGCCGTGTCGCAGGACAAATGTACCTGCTGCCGTCGTCGCCGCCCCAACGCCCGACGTCCACGAAAAGTATCAACTATACTGGCCGGCGTCCGTGGCAGTCGGTCGTCATCGACGGCAAGCAAGGCGTCTTCATCTCGTCCAACAGCATGCTATGGATTTGCGTCGTGGCCGTCTCGGCGGCCCTCGGCATCGCTCTCTTGATGTACTACTGGCGAGCCAAGACGCCGTCACCGCCGTCGTCGCCGATGGCCGAGACCCCGGCACCACAGCCGGCGCCGCCCCGCATGTCGCCCAAAGGCTCGCCGACGGCGGCGTTCCTCGGCAGTCCGACGCTCTTTCGCATGCACACGGAGGACGACGTGCACTTGCCGTCGCTCGTGACCATGTCACCAGGGCGTATCCAGCGGTCGGTCTCGTTTGGCGGCTTTCCGTTGGAGCCATCGAAGTGGAAGATGCCAGAGCTCAAGCTCGGCCACCGCCTCTCGACGGAAGAGTCGGAGGCGTCGCAGCGGTCGGCCCAGAGCGACAACTCGCGCCCGATCGGAACGCCGCCCACGTCCAGCACGTCGTTGACACCGATGACACCGACGCTGACACCGATGACACCGACGCTAACGCCGATGACACCGACGCTAACGACAACGGTTGTTCTGGACGCAGACTTTCGCAAGGTTTTGCCGTACATTTGCCGCGGCCGGTTCGCGAACGAGTTTGACGAGCTCTCGGTCCTTGGCAAGGGCGGGTTTGGCCAAGTCATTCTGGCCGAGAACCGATTGGACGGTCGTCGCTATGCCGTCAAGCGCATCGGTCTTTGCCTCAAGCACCAGACCAAAGAGACGCTCGAAAAGGTACCTCGCTCGATGCACCGAATGCCACGGCGTCGTGACGACCTATCATCGTTCTAGTTTCTGCGTGAAGTCAAGATCCTCGCTCGCCTCGACCATTCGTACATTGTGCGCTACTACCAGGTAGAGATACCGTCGTTTTTGCGGCATGGTTTGACATGTCCGTAGGCGTGGCTCGAAGAACTCGACGAGGCCGACTCGGTGAGCTTTGCCGCAAGCTCCGAAGACGCGTCGAGCCCGCGCTGGATGTCGTCGACGACCGACTACTCGAAAGGGAACATTCTCCAGCGCCGCTTTTCATCCGACGACGACGACGACTCGCCGACGACCCGAAAGCGCTCGAAGCGAACGACGTTCTTCCATATTGGCGACGACGACGATGACGACGACGATGCGAGTCGCGACTCGTTGTTTGCTCCGGCGCCGCACCTCCACGACGACGACGATGGTGGCTTTGAGTGGGAGGCCAGTCCCGACGACGACGACGACAACAATGACGCGTCGGCGTCGATGGCGCAGTGGTCGGAGAGTGACCTCACGCGCCCAACGCACGAGCCGCGGTCGGCGGTGCTCGACACGCTCCGGTCCACGACTAACGAGCGCGTCGACCACTGGTTGTACATTCAGATGCAATATTGCTCGGCCAAGAGCCTCGCCGATGTCCTTGCGAGCACTGACCGGATCGTCGACGTGCCGCATGTGCTCCGCGTGTTTAGTCAGATCGCGTCGGCGCTCGAGCACGTGCATTCGCTCGGTCTCATCCACCGCGACCTCAAGCCGGCCAACATCTTTGTCATGGACGAGGCCGTGCAAACAATCAAGCTCGGCGACTTTGGCCTTTCCCGGTACGCTGGTAGCACGGGTCTTCCTGATGCCACCGGCTCGTCGACGACGACACTGCTCGATGAAGACGACGACGACGACGACGAAAAGACGGCTGGCGTCGGCACGTACCTCTATGCAAGTCCCGAGCAAATCTCGGGCGAGCTCTACTCGGCCAAAGCCGACCTCTACTCGCTGGGCATGATCCTCTTTGAGCTCGGGCACGCGCCGTTTGGGACCGCCATGGAGCGCATCGTGACGCTGCGGCAGGTGCGCGACGGGAGTATCCCGCCCGAGTGGCTGCCGCAGAGTCCAGAGATTGTGGCCTTGGTGCGCCGCCTCGTGTCGCTCTCGCCCGCCGAGCGCCCAACGGCCAAAGATGTGGTGCAGTGGTGCCACGCGCAGACCAAAGCCAAGCGCCGGTTCGACGCCAACGTCCATTTGCTCCAGGTACAAGCTACCGTCATGGAGGACCCGACGTTGTACCACAATTTGCTCTTGGCGCTCTGCGAAGTCATCCGCGCCACGAGCGCCAACGTGTGCATTCTCGCGTGCGGCCTCCAGCAGCACAGCACCCGCGGCCAGCTCCTCGAGTTTTCGCTGCAGGCGGACGACGACAGCACGATCGACGACGTGCTCAACGCGATTGCCCTTGTCGACGGCGTCGCCAGTGTTGAAAAGCTCCACTGATCCAGACCCGAGTGCCGTACAGTTAACTTAAAAAACGCAAGAAAAGACCATGCGGACGCAAGGGATCGAACCTTGGGCCGATGGGGTGTCTCGTTCGGCTCGTGTTGTGTGAGAAAGAAAAGAATGGGCGTCGAGACAGGAGACTCTGACTTGTCTTGATAGAGATGCCAGGTCGTCTTTTAGACGATGTGGACATTAAGACACTAGCTAGTCGATCGTGCTCCTCGTAGCTACTACCGCCCTTGGCCTTTCCCTTGGGCCGAATGTGGCCTATCTCGACGATTTTCTGGTGGCACCATCGAATGGAAGCGAGATAGAGGGGACAAAAGACCATGTATTGAGGGATTGCAAGTGCTTGCGACACCGCCTATCTATCGCTTCTGCAGTGGTGGAGGTGCTGTTGGCCTCGCGCCCAGCGATAACGGATGTCGATGGTTACCTCACGACTTCAATTTGGCTCGCGGGCACAACCGTTCGCGTTTGAACGGTCCAGTCGAGTTTTGCAAGGCGCGACACCAGCAGTCCGATTTTGACAAACTCTCCGACCGCATTGGCTGCCCAGTACCCACGCAGTGCGTAGTGCCACTCCACCACGCAGAGGTAGGTGAGCGGAATAAAGAGCAGCCACGCGCCGGCATTGTTCACGAGCAGCGCGTACCGAGAGAGCTCGACAGCGTTGGCGCTCGAGCTCAGTAGAAAGCGGAAGAAGATAAGGCTGATGCAGATCGCAAACGGCAGCAAGGCGCCTTGGCAGAGGTCAAGCACGGCGTGGTCGGACGTCCAGAGACGAAAGACCGCGGTATGCACTGCTACCAAGACACTCAAAAGCAGCGTCACCATCACGGCCATGAGGTAGATCCCAAGCAGAAGGAACGCTTTTGCTTCGGGCATGCTCCCGACGCCGATGCTGCGGGCCATGAAGATTTGGGTCGCAGCCGAGAAGCCGCTCACACATGCGTACACGACACCAAAGAGGCCGAAGAGGACGGCATTCGCGGCAGAATACGCCGGATCCAGCGTTCCGAGCACCATGCCGGCGACGGTCAAGCTCGCCCAGTCGACGGCGGACGAGGCACCCAAAGGCAGCGCCAGCGCCAGAAACTTTTTCCAATGCTCCCGATCGACGGCGACACGGGTCCAGCCACCCCAGTACGGCAAGTGGTAGCGCCGCCACCCCATCGTGTAGACAACGAAGAGAAGCAGTTGTATGCACGAGCTTACGACGGTCGCGAGCGGCGAGCCAAGAAACCCGACGCCCGCCCACGTGCCTTGGATGCCATAGATAAACACTTGGTTGAGAACGACATTGAGCGCCATGGCGACGATGCTCGTGCTCGTCGCCGACTGCACGACGTTGATTGTTGCAAAATACGCTGTGAGGCAGGCGTACAGGTACCGTGGAATGAGACCGGTTGCGAGCACGTCTCCGTAGAGCTGGCCGAACGCGATGGTCTCGTCGTCTCGCATGGAAAGGCCGACGAGGTCGCCCACAAAAAGGTGCACTAGCCCGACAGGAAGACACGCGGCCAGTGCAAACACGATGGACGTTTGCAGCCAGACGCCAATCTCCTTGTGGTGGCCGGCACCGTAAGCGTGCGACCCGAGGATCGTGATAGCGGGGATCGCATATTGCACAAAGTTGAACGGGACGTTGATCCAAAGGTTGGCGAGCGCGGCGCCTGCGAGCTCTTTGGTGCCGAGGTGACCGAGAAACGCCGTGTCGGTCACGAGCAGCACGCGCCGAACCATTTGGTTGACCGAGAGCTGGACCGCCATTGAGAGAAGCGCTCCGAGCGGCGACTGTACGCTGTCTCGTGTATTGCTCTCACTTGCGCTCTCGGGCGACGCCTTGGGCAGCAGGTTCGCAGCCTCGACGTCATCGACGCTTTTGCTCGCGCGCATACCGCGTCGCAAAGCTGTCGATGTCCGGGCTATTTTGGCGGGAATGGTTGGCCCTCAAATCTAGAGCTTTAGTACGAAACGCCTTTGCAACCTTGCTTGAGGACCAAGCCATATAACACCCGGGTCCCACAATTGATCTTTCGCCGGAGGTATTTTGGAGCGCATCTAAAGTCTACGCGAACACTGAACCCTCGATACATTATATCGCCCATTCATTCTCTGCATACAATTCGGAACCATGGAATCCAGAGTCAACCCGTATAGTAGACGCGTCCATGCAGCGTCTGGATCACATTGTGTCGAATCCAGCGCATGAGAGGACAATGATCCAGAGTTTCAGAGTGTGATGGCCCTCGACTGCCTCTCCGACCCACGGAACACAGCTGGGTTCGTCATATGTTGCATGCATGAGGTCCGATCCATTGAATGGGACGGCCAGGAAGCGCTCATTTTCCAATTTCCACCATGAAGACCATGATCAAGACCACCGTCTGCGCTCTCGCCGTGCTCCAGTGCATCGACTCGACGACGGCCGCCAGCGAGACCCAGAACCTGCGCGCCACGTGGGGCGGCGGTGGTGGTGGCATCGACCTCGGCGGCGCCATCAGCAGCCTCGTCCAAAACTGCCTCAACGGCTACGGTCTCTTCAACGGCGGCGGCGGTGGCGGCGGCGGCGGCTGGGGCGGCAACAACAACAACAACGGCGGCAACAACAACAACAACAACGGCGGCGGCGGCGGCTGGGCCTAAGCATCTCTCATCGTCGTCTCGTGCATCGTCAATATCTACTTTGTCAATACAAGTCTTTTCTTCTATCCATCTCGCTTCTACTCGACTTTGCCAGCTTCTACGCCTCGACTTTTGACGCTGCGAGCCAGTGTCGAGCTTTTGCCTTTGTCCAGCGCCTTTGCACTGTCGTGTACTCTCGCTCGCCAACAC
>NW_012156449.1:215616-217099 GCF_000151545.1 Saprolegnia parasitica CBS 223.65
CGCTATCTTTTTTAGTTATCCAAGATTTGAATCCCAGCCATCTGATTGGTCCATTCGAATACTGCCAGACGCACACCGGTGTCACGGTCGCACATCATCGAATCGACGCGAGCGACGTACACAAGTCGGTGCATCGTAGAAACAGCTACTAAAGACCGCCCAACGCCAATATGAATATAGTTCTCTTTGTGTCGGCGCCACACTACTGGATGTACTGTACAAGAGCAAACCGCCGTCGGCGACGTTGCACGATCCGTGTGTAGAGTCGCCACCGTGTCCATGCATCACATTGTGTCGAATCCAGCGCATGAGAGGACAATGATCCAGAGTTTCAGAGTGTGATGGCCCTGAGGTGACTGACCGACCCACGGAACACAGATGGGTTCGTCATATGTTGCATGCATGAGGTCCGATCCATTGAATGGGACGGCCAGGAAGCGCTCACTTTCCAATTTCCACCATGAAGACCATGATCAAGACCACCGTCTGCGCTCTCGCCGTGCTCCAGTGCATCGACTCGACGACGGCCGCCAGCGAGACCAGAACCTGCGCGCCACGTGGGGCGGCGGTGGCGGTGGCATCGACCTCGGCGGCGCGATCAGCAGCCTCGTCCAAAACTGCCTCAACGGCTACGGTCTCTTCAACGGCGGCGGCGGTGGCGGCGGCTGGGGCGGCAACAACAACAACAACAACGGCGGCGGCGGCGGCTGGGGTGGCAATGCCAACGTCAACACCAACACCAACGGCGGCGGCGGCGGCTGGGCCTAAGCATCTCTCATCGTCGTCTCGTGCATCGTCAATATCTACTTTGTCAATACAAGTCCTTTTCTTCTATCCATCTCGCTTCTACTCGACTTTGCCAGCTTTTACGCCTCGACTTTTGACGTTGCGAGCCAGTGTCGACCTTTTGCCTTTGTCCGGCGCCTTCACGACAACCGCCCGGCGCAACACGGCAACCACCCGGCATCGAGACGACCAGGCGCGGACAGAACAAGGCGCCGCGATGACCAGTCGCAACGTTGACGATCCGACCGGTCCATGGCGCTGCAACCCTCGTCGCCGGCGTCCATGTCGACGTCTCATGATCCCCGTGCTGTGTGCCACCGGCCGACCGGCGCTCTCGCTATCTTTTTATAGTTGTCCAAGATTTGAATCCCAGTCATCTGATTGGTCCATTCGAATACTGCCAGACGCACACCGGTGTCACGGTCGCACATCATCGAATCGACGCGAGCGACGTACACAAGTCAATGCATCGTAGAAACAACTACTAGAGACCGCCCAAAAGCCAATATGAATATAGATCTCTTTGTGTCGGCGCCACATTGCTGGATGTACTGTGCAAGAGGCCGTCGGCGACGTTGCGCGATCTGTGTGTAGAGTCGCCACCGTGTCCATGCATCACATTGTGTCGAATCCAGCGCATGAGAGGACAATGATCCAGAGTTTCAGAGTGCTGAGACTGCTCGACTGCCTCTCCGAC
>NW_012156449.1:217588-219161 GCF_000151545.1 Saprolegnia parasitica CBS 223.65
CTTTTGCCTTTGTCCAGCGCCTTTGCACTGTCGTGTACTCTCGCTCGCCAACACGGCAACCGCCCAGCATCGAGATGACCAGGCGCGGACAGGACAAGGCGCCGAGATAAGCAGTCGCAACGTTGACGATCCGACCGGTCCATGGCGCTGCAACCCTCGTCGCCGGCGTCCATGTCGACGTCTCATGATCCCCGTGCTCGCTATCTTTTTATCCAAGATTTGAATCCCAGCCATCTGATTGGTCCATTCGAATACTGCCAGACGCACACCGGTGTCACGGTCGCACATCATCGAATCGACGCGAGCGACGTACACAAGTCGGTGCATCGTAGAAACAGCTACTAAAGACCGCCCAACGCCAATATGAATATAGTTCTCTTTGTGTCGGCGCCACACTACTGGATGTACTGTACAAGAGCAAACCGCCGTCGGCGACGTTGCACGATCCGTGTGTAGAGTCGCCACCGTGTCCATGCATCACATTGTGTCGAATCCAGCGCATGAGAGGACAATGATCCAGAGTTTCAGAGTGTGATGGCCCTCGACTGCCTCTCCGACCCACGGAACACAGCTGGGTTCGTCATATGTTGCATGCATGAGGTCCGATCCATTGAATGGGACGGCCAGGAAGCGCTCATTTTCCAATTTCCACCATGAAGACCATGATCAAGACCACCGTCTGCGCTCTCGCCGTGCTCCAGTGCATCGACTCGACGACGGCCGCCAGCGAGACCCAGAACCTGCGCGCCACGTGGGGCGGCGGTGGTGGTGGCATCGACCTCGGCGGCGCCATCAGCAGCCTCGTCCAAAACTGCCTCAACGGCTACGGTCTCTTCAACGGCGGCGGCGGTGGCGGCGGCGGCGGCTGGGGCGGCAACAACAACAACAACGGCGGCAACAACAACAACAACAACGGCGGCGGCGGCGGCTGGGCCTAAGCATCTCTCATCGTCGTCTCGTGCATCGTCAATATCTACTTTGTCAATACAAGTCCTTTTCTTCTATCCATCTCGCTTCTACTCGACTTTGCCAGCTTCTACGCCTCGACTTTTGACGCTGCGAGCCAGTGTCGAGCTTTTGCCTTTGTCCAGCGCCTTTGCACTGTCGTGTACTCTCGCTCGCCAACACGGCAACCGCCCAGCATCGAGATGACCCAGGCGCGGACAGGACAAGGCGCCGAGATAAGCAGTCGCAACGTTGACGATCCGACCGGTCCATGGCGCTGCAACCCTCGTCGCCGGCGTCCATGTCGACGTCTCATGATCCCCGTGCTGTCTGCCACCGGCCGACCGACGCTCTCGCTATCTCTTTATCCAAGATTTGAATCCCAGCCATCTGATTGGTCCATTCGAATACTGCCAGACGCACACCGGTGTCACGGTCGCACATCATCGAATCGACGCGAGCGACGTACACAAGTCGGTGCATCGTATAAACAGCTACTAAAGACCGCCCAACGCCAATATGAATATAGTTCTCTTTGTGTCGGCGCCACGCTACTGGATGTACTGTACAAGAGCAAACCGCCGTCGGCGACGTTGCACGATCCGTGTGTAGAGTCGCCACCGTGTCC
>NW_012156449.1:219600-220287 GCF_000151545.1 Saprolegnia parasitica CBS 223.65
AACGGCGGCGGCGGCGGCTGGGCCTAAGCATCTCTCATCGTCGTCTCGTGCATCGTCAATATCTACTTTGTCAATACAAGTCCTTTTCTTCTATCCATCTCGCTTCTACTCGACTTTGCCAGCTTCTACGCCTCGACTTTTGACGCTGCGAGCCAGTGTCGAGCTTTTGCCTTTGTCCAGCGCCTTTGCACTGTCGTGTACTCTCGCTCGCCAACACGGCAACCGCCCAGCATCGAGATGACCAGGCGCGGACAGGACAAGGCGCCGAGATAAGCAGTCGCAACGTTGACGATCCGACCGGTCCATGGCGCTGCAACCCTCGTCGCCGGCGTCCATGTCGACGTCTCATGATCCCCGTGCTGTCTGCCACCGGCCGACCGACGCTCTCGCTATCTTTTTATCCAAGATTTGAATCCCAGCCATCTGATTGGTCCATTCGAATACTGCCAGACGCACACCGGTGTCACGGTCGCACATCATCGAATCGACGCGAGCGACGTACACAAGTCGGTGCATCGTAGAAACAGCTACTAAAGACCGCCCAACGCCAATATGAATATAGTTCTCTTTGTGTCGGCGCCACACTACTGGATGTACTGTACAAGAGCAAACCGCCGTCGGCGACGTTGCACGATCCGTGTGTAGAGTCGCCACCGTGTCCATGCATCACATTGTGTCGAATCCAGT
>NW_012156450.1:0-786 GCF_000151545.1 Saprolegnia parasitica CBS 223.65
TTGAGGCTCTACGTCGCAAGGGACTTACAGAAATTTTGGTTAAAATTCGTCGTCACGAGAGATAGCAACTCGAGAAATTTAGTTTTTTCGTCGACATGAAGGCTCTACGTCACGAGGGACTTTAGAAAAAAATTGGTCAATATTCGTCGACACGAGAAATAGCAACTCGAGAAATTTCGTTTTTCCGTCGACATATAGGCTCCGAGTCAGGCACGCTTCCCTTTGCTCATGGCGTACTAGGCAGCAAGAAGCTGCTTCGACAGCTTCAAGAAGTCCGCTTTTTCCCGCCGTCTACGTCGCAAGGGACTTTCTAGAATTTTTTAGAAATTTAGTTTCTTTCGTCGACATGAAGGCTCTACGTCACGAGGGACTTTACAGAAATTTTGGTTAAACGTTTATTCGTCCACACGAGGGCTCTGCGTCGTTAGCAACTCTATAGCAATTTTGGTCAAATGTTTCTTCTTTGCCACGAGGGCTCTTGCTAGTGATCATAGAGCGAAATACGAGCTTCTTGGGCATCAAGTATAATTTTTCGAAGAGAAGAATGGGTTCGTTTTGATGTGGAGTGGCCTTCATTGATGAGGTTGGTTTCGAATGAATCGGGCTTCCAGGGTAAAACGAGGCGTCAGAGAGTAATTGAAAAACGTGAGAGAGGTTATTTTGTGTGTTGAAGGTGTGCGTATGGAAGTAAAGAGTCGTAAGTAAAATCATAAAGTAAAATAGAAATGCTAAGAGTGCTAGAACTGGTTGAGTGATGATACTATATGCATAACAAAAGCCCTATAG
>NW_012156450.1:2739-3561 GCF_000151545.1 Saprolegnia parasitica CBS 223.65
GGCGCGCAGGCCACCACAACCAATTTTCAAATTGCGAGAAACCAAGTCCAACAACGGGCGGGTTGTTTCACACATAAAAGAAAGTCATGCCAAACTGCTTGCCTCTAGCGGAAGTGGCCGCACGACAGGAAATGCGTCCTCGTCGCACACGGCGTCGCTTGCTGATGAAGTCGGTAAATGCGAAAGAGCTCACCCAACCTTTCTCCAGCTGCGCACGGCAAGATGATGTGTCCTTCTCTCTGTAAATACAAAAAATTCTCCGGAAATACGAACGACAACTTTAGAATTCGCGCCATCCACAGTCGCAGGAGTGCACGCTCAGTTGTCCATTTTCGTGGGTGTCGGGATCAATGTGGAATGCGCTCCAGTAGTTCCTACTACTACAATAATAGTGTGCTATTGACCGGTGAAGCACTGGTTACAGAGCTCGATTCGATTCTTGGCGCGCTTCATTTCCCGTGATATTTATTCCAATTGAGCATTGAAATGGCTGGTGTCATGGGCAGAATGACTCTTTATCAATTTGGGAATGAAGTGTATTCGTCGACACGAGGTCTCTTCCTCGCTATAACAGAGCATGCAAAAAGTCGCATTCTCCACACGCCATAAATTCACTTTCTACACCAACTCTATCATCTCTCACCTGTACGTTGTATTTTTAAAAACTCCATCAGGATCCGTCAATTTCCATACCCGAGTCTCGACCTCATCTTGCAGCACCTCGCAAAGTCGAAACATGCTTCGCCATCACCGCAAAAAATGTTGGCTTTAGGCGCCATTATTGCGATGAGGTCAATTTCACGACAATAACACTTTTTTAAA
>NW_012156450.1:4766-5734 GCF_000151545.1 Saprolegnia parasitica CBS 223.65
ACGAGAAATAGCAACTCGAGAAATTTCGTTTTTCCGTCGACATATAGGCTCTACGTCGCAAGGGACTTTCTAGAATTTTTAGAAATTTAGTTTCTTTCGTCGACATGAAGGCTCTACGTCACGAGGGACTTTACGAGTAAAATTTTTGGTTAAACGTTTATTCGTCCACACGAGGGCTCTGCGTCGTTAGCAACTCTATAGCAATTTTGGTCAAATGTTTCTTCTTTGCCACGAGGGCTCTTGCTAGTGATCATAGAGCGAAATACGAGCTTCTTGGGCATCAAGTATAATTTTTCGAAGAGAAGAATGGGTTCGTTTTGATGTGGAGTGGCCTTCATTGATGAGGTTGGTTTCGAATGAATCGGCTTCCAGGGTAAAAACGAGGCGTCAGAGAGTAATGAAAAACGTGAGAGAGGTTATTTTGTGTGTTGAAGGTGTGCGTAATGGAAGTAAAGAGTCGTAAAGTAAAAATCATAAAGAAAATAGAAATGCCAAAGAGGTGCTAGAACTGGTTGAGTGATGATATTATATGCATAACAAAAAGCCCCTATAGCTCAGTGGTAGAGCACCTCCTTAGTAAGGAGAAGGTCCGTGGTTCAATCCCGCGTGGGGGCATTACTTTTAATTTTCAACATTTATGCAAAAAGTCGCATTCTCCACACGCCATAAATTCACTTTCTACACCAACTCTATCATCTCTCACCTGTACGTTGTATTTTTAAAAACTCCATCAGGATCCGTCAATTTCCATACCCGAGTCTCGACCTCATCTTGCAGCACCTCGCAAAGTCGAAACATGCTTCGCCATCACCGCAAAAAATGTTGGCTTTAGGCGCCATTATTGCGATGAGGTCAATTTCACGACAATAACACTTTTTTAAAAACGATCCTCATTGAGGCTCTACGTCGCAAGGGACTTACATAAATTTTGGTTAAAATTCGTCGTCACGAGAGATAGCAACTCGAGA
>NW_012156450.1:6100-6704 GCF_000151545.1 Saprolegnia parasitica CBS 223.65
AGAGAGTAATGAAAAACGTGAGAGAGGTTATTTTGTGTGTTGAAGGTGTGCGTAATGGAAGTAAAGAGTCGTAAAGTAAAAATCATAAAGAAAATAGAAATAGCCAAAGAGGTGCTAGAACTGGTTGAGTGATGATATTATATGCATAACAAAAAGCCCCTATAGCTCAGTGGTAGAGCACCTCCTTAGTAAGGAGAAGGTCCGTGGTTCAATCCCGCGTGGGGGCATTACTTTTAATTTTCAACATTTATGCAAAAAGTCGCATTCTCCACACGCCATAAATTCACTTTCTACACCAACTCTATCATCTCTCACCTGTACGTTGTATTTTTTAAAAACTCCATCAGGATCCGTCAATTTCCATACCCGAGTCTCGACCTCATCTTGCAGCACCTCGCAAAGTCGAAACATGCTTCGCCATCACCGCAAAAAATGTTGGCTTTAGGCGCCATTATTGCGATGAGGTCAATTTCACGACAATAACACTTTTTAAAACGATCCTCATTGAGGCTCTACGTCGCAAGGGACTTACAGAAATTTTGGTTAAAATTCGTCGTCACGACAGATAGCAACTTCGAGTAAATTTAGTTTTTTTCGTCGACAT
>NW_012156450.1:6920-7657 GCF_000151545.1 Saprolegnia parasitica CBS 223.65
GAATTTTTTAGAAATTTAGTTTCTTTCGTCGACATGAAGGCTCTACGTCACGAGGGACTTTACAGAAATTTTGGTTAAACGTTTATTCGTCCACACGAGGGCTCTGCGTCGTTAGCAACTCTATAGCAATTTTGGTCAAATGTTTCTTCTTTGCCACGAGGGCTCTTGCTAGTGATCATAGAGCGAAATACGAGCTTCTTGGGCATCAAGTATAATTTTTCGAAGAGAAGAATGGGTTCGTTTTGATGTGGAGTGGCCTTCATTGATGAGGTTGGTTTCGAATGAATCGGCTTCCAGGGTAAAAACGAGGCGTCAGAGAGTAATGAAAAACGTGAGAGAGGTTATTTTGTGTGTTGAAGGTGTGCGTAATGGAAGTAAAGAGTCGTAAAGTAAAAATCATAAAGAAAATAGAAATGCCAAAGAGGTGCTAGAACTGGTTGAGTGATGATATTATATGCATAACAAAAAGCCCCTATAGCTCAGTGGTAGAGCACCTCCTTAGTAAGGAGAAGGTCCGTGGTTCAATCCCGCGTGGGGGCATTACTTTTAATTTTCAACATTTATGCAAAAAGTCGCATTCTCCACACGCCATAAATTCACTTTCTACACCAACTCTATCATCTCTCACCTGTACGTTGTATTTTTAAAAACTCCATCAGGATCCGTCAATTTCCATACCCGAGTCTCGACCTCATCTTGCAGCACCTCGCAAAGTCGAAACATGCTTCGCCATCACC
>NW_012156450.1:7757-8334 GCF_000151545.1 Saprolegnia parasitica CBS 223.65
GAGGTCAATTTCACGACAATAACACTTTTTTAAAAACGATCCTCATTGAGGCTCTACGTCGCAAGGGACTTACATAAATTTTGGTTAAAATTCGTCGTCACGAGAGATAGCAACTCGAGAAATTTAGTTTTTTCGTCGACATGAAGGCTCTACGTCACGAGGGACTTTAGAAAAATTGGTCAATATTCGTCGACACGAGAAATAGCAACTCGAGAAATTTCGTTTTTCCGTCGACATATAGGCTCTACGTCGCAAGGGACTTTCTAGAATTTTTTAGAAATTTAGTTTCTTTCGTCGACATGAAGGCTCTACGTCACGAGGGACTTTACAGAAATTTTGGTTAAACGTTTATTCGTCCACACGAGGGCTCTGCGTCGTTAGCAACTCTATAGCAATTTTGGTCAAATGTTTCTTCTTTGCCACGAGGGCTCTTGCTAGTGATCATAGAGCGAAATACGAGCTTCTTGGGCATCAAGTATAATTTTTCGAAGAGAAGAATGGGTTCGTTTTGATGTGGAGTGGCCTTCATTGATGAGGTTGGTTTTCGAATGAATCGGCTTCCAGGGTAAAACGAGGC
>NW_012156450.1:8759-9720 GCF_000151545.1 Saprolegnia parasitica CBS 223.65
CAAAAAATGTTGGCTTTAGGCGCCATTATTGCGATGAGGTCAATTTCACGACAATAACACTTTTTTAAAAACGAATCCTCATTGAGGCTCTACGTCGCAAGGGACTTACAGAAATTTTGGTTAAAATTCGTCGTCACGAGAGATAGCAACTCGAGAAATTTAGTTTTTTCGTCGACATGAAGGCTCTACGTCACGAGGGACTTTAGAAAAAATTGGTCAATATTCGTCGACACGAGAAATAGCAACTCGAGAAATTTCGTTTTTCCGTCGACATATAGGCTCTACGTCGCAAGGGACTTTCTAGAATTTTTTAGAAATTTAGTTTCTTTCGTCGACATGAAGGCTCTACGTCACGAGGGACTTTACAGAAATTTTGGCTAAACGTTTATCGTCCACACGAGGGCTCTGCGTCGTTAGCAACTCTATAGCAATTTTGGTCAAATGTTTCTTCTTTGCCACGAGGGCTCTTGCTAGTGATCATAGAGCGAAATACGAGCTTCTTGGGCATCAAGTATAATTTTTCGAAGAGAAGAATGGGTTCGTTTTGATGTGGAGTGGCCTTCATTGATGAGGTTGGTTTCGAATGAATCGGCTTCCAGGGTAAAAACGAGGCGTCAGAGAGTAATGAAAAACGTGAGAGAGGTTATTTTGTGTGTTGAAGGTGTGCGTAATGGAAGTAAAGAGTCGTAAAGTAAAAATCATAAAGAAAATAGAAATGCCAAAGAGGTGCTAGAACTGGTTGAGTGATGATATTATATGCATAACAAAAAGCCCCTATAGCTCAGTGGTAGAGCACCTCCTTAGTAAGGAGAAGGTCCGTGGTTCAATCCCGCGTGGGGGCATTACTTTTAATTTTCAACATTTATGCAAAAGTCGCATTCTCCACACGCCATAAATTCACTTTCTACACCAACTCTATCATCTCTCACCTGTACGTTGTATTTTTAAAAACTCCATCAGG
>NW_012156450.1:10933-16518 GCF_000151545.1 Saprolegnia parasitica CBS 223.65
AGTGTGGAAGTCGACGATGGCGTCCATGGGATCCATCTCGCGCGATTTCTTGAAGCGCGCTGTTTTGTCAACGCCGAATCCCTTGCATGTTTATAGAATTCCATACAAATATCAAATGCAATGGACTGGTCGTTTTTTTACGAGAGTGCACTTTCTCAAAACGAGGCGCCAGTTTTGCTTTTTTGAGTTTGCACATAGTAAGCGAGAGCGATGCTGCGGCCGGTCAAGTTTCTTTGGTCGCTCGTCGTCGCGTCGTGGCCCATCATCGTGGCCCACGTGCACGAGAGCCTCCTGCGCCTGCGCCGGTATGAGTTTGCCGAGATCATCTCGGACCTCTCGAGCTTCTCCTTCCGCTGGATCATGCGCTGCGTGCAGCTGCTTGTCTTTGCGATCCTCCTTCTCTCGTCGGCGTCGGCCATTTACGGCGGCTTTTACTACCTCATCATGCCGGCCAAAGTGCTCCAGCGGTATGTCCTTACCAGCCGCCATGTATGCATCGTCATTACGACTCGTGTAGGCCGCTCTTCTTTGACTATGGCGTGCACAGCGACTTTGCGCAGCTCTCGGCCGAGTCGCCGTACGTGAGCTCCAACCGCGTGCACTTGCCGATCGCTCAGCTCGAGCTCACCACGGGCGAGAACGGCCGCGACCAGTGGCACTATGCCGACGCGGTCGAAGTCAGCGAGACCAAGTCGCTGCCGTTGACGCACCTCACAAAGTACGACGTCGTGCTCGACTTTGAGTTTGCCCAGACGCCCGTGAACGAGCACATTGGCATGTTTATGGTGCGCACGCAAGCCCTTGGCGAGGGGTACGTGCTGCATCCTCTCCTTCTGCATGTCTTCTTACGATGCATAGGAAGACGCCGTTGGCGACGAGCGCACGCCCGACCTTTGTCCGCACGTCGCACTGGCTCGTGGACCTCGTCGCGCAGTTTGTGTGGATCGTCCCGACGCTAACGCTTGGGTACGACGCGGCGCTGACGCAGCACCGGACGCTCGTGGTCATGAACGGCTTTGAAGAGCGCCGCGTCCGCGCCGTCGAGGAGATTTACGTCGAGCTGAGCCACCCGCGCGTGCAGATCGTGTCGGCCAGCGTAAGCATCCTCGCGCAGCTCTCGGGCCTCCGCTACCTCATGTACCACTGGTTTTTGACGACGGCGATCGTGGCGACGCTCAATATCGCGCTCGTCCAGGTCTTTTGGTGCTTTGTCCTGTACTTGTACATCACGTTCCCGACGCTCCACGGCGTCGACGTCATCCCGACCGACGACGACCAAGAGCAGTTGTTGCCGGACGAGCCCAAGGAGCACGACTCGGCCGACGACATGCTCGACGAGGACGATGATGATGGCCCCCAAGTATACGAGTCGGAGCTTATTCTGCCGCCGACGCCGAAAGAGAGCGTGCGCCAGCGCCGGGCGCCTCCGACCCAAGTGCCCGTCTCGTAAATTGTTTTTGAAATCATTTTGTACATCAGACATCGACTTTTGGACTAGAAACACTCGATCAAAAGCTTTGGGTCTCGACATGTCACAGTGCTCGGACTACGCTTGCGTCAAGGGATGTTCCCTTGGTTCGAGTACACGCTTATTGTATGGGTCTCGGGAAATGGGGCGAAATGACGATGTCGCTTGTTGCAGAACTTGCATTGCTCCGAGCTACAACTTTGTCCTTCAATAGGGTTCGTGGCCAACACACAAGTAGAACGGGTCGTCGTCGTTGTTTGCTGTCTTTCTATACCGCGAGATTGCTGCACAACTACAGCTACCGAATCGCAATGCAGCCACAGCACATGCGCGACCGCGGCGGCGCCGGCGGGTCTTCTAGGAACGACGTCTGGTTGTCGCCACCAACGTTGGGCGCCGGGTGCGGCGACGACGGCGGCGCGCGCTTGAGCGCCTCGTAGAGTCCGTCAATCGTCGTCGTCTCGCTGTACAGCACCTCTTCGGGGGCATGCACCCCGTACTCGTTGGCGATGATCCCTTGCAGCTGCGTGAGCCCCATCGAGTCCATGCCCAGCTACATTCAAGATGAGTGCTTGCGTGGCAGGTGTCGAGGTACCTCATGGAGCGTCGTGGCGTCCGTCACGTGCGTCTTGGGCACGTTGAGGAGCTGCGCAATCTCGGTGCAGAGAAAGGCCTTGACCGCCGATGCCGGTACGCTCTCAAAGGGCGGGTACGTGCGCTTGGGACCTGGCGGATTCGCCGGCACCGGGGTCTCGTCAAGCAGCCGGTCGTCGAGGTTGATGGAGCGGTGGAGCTCGTTCAGGGATTGGCTTGAAAAGGCGGCTTTGCAGCGCCGGCGCGAGATCTTGCCGCTCGTCGTCTTGGGAATCGAGCGCGACTCGACAAAGACGACGCCAGTGAGCTGCACGCCGTGCTCGGCTGCAATCGCGCTCCGCATCGCATTGGCGAGCTCTGGTAGCGGCTGCGACGCCTCGGGACGGACTTCGGCCAGCACACAAAGCATCTCGTCGTCGTGGCCGTTCAGCGACGCCGCAAACGCCGCCGAGCAGCCGGGGCGAATGGCTTCAAACGCTTCGACCGACTTTTCAATGTCCTACGAAGCACGTGAGATCCGAGGCCACCACGCGAGGTTGCGTACTTGCGGGTAGTGGTTCCGTCCGCGCACAATGATCAAGTCCTTAAGACGCCCACAGACAAAGAGCTAGACCATGCCAAGTGTGCGGACCTTCATGTCAAGAGTGCCAGAAGCGTACCTGGCGCTCGCAAAAAACACCGAGGTCGCCTGTTCGCATGTAGTGCACATCCGGAGCGTCGGCGAGCGACGCGCGAAACATCTCTTGCGTGAGCGCCGGCAAGTTGAAGTAGCCTTGCGTCGTCGACGAGCTGCGGATCCAGATCTCACCGACGAGGCCGTCGGGCTGCGTCCGGCGTGTGTCGGCGTTGACAATGCGCACGTCGACGGAGGGTTCGCCGCACCCGACCATGTCCTTGACGTCGTTCGCGGGTGTCGCCGCCGTCGCCTTCTCCATCTTGTCCTCCGACTCAAGCACCGATTTGACGACACGGAGGTGCGTCAGCGTCGGCGGCGAGTCACACACGTACACCGTGTGTTCGGCAAGCCCGTACGTCGGTCGAATGACGCCGCGCGGCAGCCCGAACGGTGAAAACGTCGCATAGAACGCGTCGATCGCGTGGACATCGACGGGCTCGGCGCCGTTGATCATGTGGCGGACGCTCGAGAGGTCGAGACTCGGCGACGGCGATTTGAACTTGCGCGCGCAGAGGGCGTACGCAAAGTTGGGCGCCTGGAGATGCGTTGCCTTGTGCTTGGCGATGAGCGCAATCCAAAGCGACGGGTTCTTGATGAACGAGAAGGGCGAGAGGTAGACGCCGTGGCCGCCTAGAGAGTCGTCATTATGTGCACCATCATTGCGCAGGGACGGAACCCGAGAAGAGAATGCCCAAGTAGGCGCCGATGAGCCCCATGTCATGGTACTGCGGAAGCCACGAGACAACGACCGCGTCCTGGCGCGCCGCGAGCGCGTCAACAATCAGATGCAAGTTGCTCGTGAGGTTGCCGTGCGAGATCATGACGCCCTACGTCTCTTTGCGTCTTTGCAATTAGGAGACGATTCCTACCTTGGGATCGGACGTCGATCCAGACGTGTACTGCAGAAACGCAAGGGCGTCGGCGCTCGGCGCTGCAAGCGTCGTCGAGCTCGGCGCAGGCGCGTGGATGAGCCGGTCCGTCTCGACCCAATCGAGGTCAGGCCATGGGTAGCGCTCCGAGAACGTCATCTTTTGCTTGATATCGAGGATCTTCTTGACGTGGTTGTAGCTCGCGCACGTGAGCGCGGTCTTGGCGCCGGCGTTTGAGCACACGGTCGTAAACATGACAATGTCCTTGCGCAGTTTGCGCGGGTCTAATGCTATGAGACACGAAACGCTTTCGCAATGCTGGTACCTGGAGGGTAGACGGGCACGGCAACGACGCCAGCGCGCAAGCACGCAAGGAAGGCCACGATAAAGTCAAGGCCCGGCGGATACACGAGCAGCACCTTTTCGTCCGGCGACAGACCCATGCTACGACGTCAAATGAGTCCAGACGCGTGCTCGTCGGTAGCTTCGCACCCTTTGGACGACGCCGGTGCACGCATCCAGCGGGCGAGGTTGAGCGTACGCTCGTCCAGTTCCTACAGGCATCTTGTAGGAGCCTGGTCGCATGGCGGCGCCTCTACCTTGTACGTCAACGAGGCCGTGATGATGCCATTGTCGTCCGCAAAGGCATAGACCGTCTATGCAAGAAGGGTGCTTAGGGCCATGCTCGCACGATCGGCCGGAAGCGGACCTTCTCGGGCTGCTCGGCGCCCCAGCGGTCCAGCCGCGCCAGGAGGGTATCGGCCATGCCCAGAAACTTACAAACTGGCACCTTTGTGGATACGAGCTTTTTATAATCGAATCGTGCTTACAAATATCAAGTCATATAATTGTTGGGAAAACATCGAGGTGTCGGATAATGTGCATATCCGGATACACGTTGCAAAAATCCTGGGCGCAGAGGTCGTGCCACGACAGCGACAACGCAGGCGTGGCAGCGCCATGTCAACCTCGCTCGCCGCCGCATTGACAGCTCCTACAGGCGAAGACGATGAAGGCAACGTGGGCGTGCCGCCGTACGAGCAGCGTGAAGCATGTTTGTGCGTTAGAGGCGACCAGCTGCCATCGATCTACTTGGCCGGCTTGGCCATGTTGTCGAGCACCGCGTACAGGACGGCAAAGAAACCGACAATGACCGCCACGATGATGGCCATCGTCAATGGGCTCGTCGTGTTCTCGATCGCGACCTGCGCCGCCGCCGCCTGCTCCTCTTCCGTCGCTTCGGTCTCTTCGGGCTCTTCCTGGACCTGGCGCGTCCATCGCTTCTTCGTCCGAGCAATCGCCGCTACCCATGGAGATGCATGAGCTTTCCACATCAAGAAACGATGGGATGGTCACCGGCGCGGGCGATCTGCGCGTTCTCCGCCAGCTTCTTCTCTTCCGCCAAGTTCCGCACGGGCGGTTGCTTCTTGCCCTTGGATTTCGTCGCCACAGGTGGTTCGTCGACGGCATCATCTTCGTCGACACCGTCGTCACTGCGCGCGTACAGAGCCGCAGCCGTCAAGCCGCGACGGTTGGTCGCCGCCACGGTGTCTGGGAAGCTCTCGGAGAGGAACGCTCCGACGGGTGACGGCCACGGCTTTTTCGGATCGCAGTGGGCTGCTTCCGCGTGCAAAGGGGAGGTCGCCGGGCGTGGTTGGGAATGGGCTTTGGGCGCCCTATACACATGTTGCGTGGAGCAGGACCTTCGTCTGATGTGGCGTACGCGCTGGTAGAGCAAGGCGACGATCTCGGGCGCGTCTTGGCTCTGGCCCATGCACGTCCAGTGCCTACAGCAGCCACCATGAGAACCCCGTCGCCATCGCGAGGTGCACGCACAGGGCTGTGTTGCCGTTGGCGTCGACGGCGTTGATCGCGTGGCCCTTGTGCGCCAGCAGCTGCACAATCTCAAAGTTGCCGCGGCCCGCGGCCGCAATCAGCGGCGTCATCTTCGTCTTCGTGTCTGGAAGGTCCAAGTTGG
>NW_012156450.1:16618-39396 GCF_000151545.1 Saprolegnia parasitica CBS 223.65
CGTTGCCGTACTCTACGCCGGCTAAGCACCACGCGACTCACGAGCACGACGTACGGGCAGCGAGATGGAGCGCGGTCTGCCCCGACACGTCCTTGATCGTCAGGTCGGGCTGCGCCTTCATCATGATCTGCACAGACACGCATCTGTGAGTGCAACAATGGCGATGGCGATAGGAACGCACCTCGAGCATGTCGAGGTAGCTTTGCGGCTGCTGCGCCAGCGCCAGCATCAACGGCGTGAAGCCGGCCTTCTTCTCCTGGAGGTTGACGTTCGCGCGGTGGTTCACGAGAAACTCGACCATTTCCAGCTGCGCTTCGGCGACCGCCACATGCAGGGCTACAGGAGCGTGAGAAGCAAGGACCCGTGGAGACGGCCGTACCCGACTCGCCCTTCTTGTTCTGGAAGTGGATGTTGTCCAGGAGCTTCTCGACCTTGTCAATGTCGCCATTGCCTACGCCTGCGCGTGAGGCCCATCGTCGTCCGAGCGGTCCGACCTGCTGCCTTGAGGAATTGCGCCATTGCCTCCGCTTCGTCAACAGGACAACCTTGAGGTGCCCACCCTGCCTCTAGGAACACGCAACGTTGTACCACGTACGGTAGCACTGTCGGCGCTCTGCTTGGTTGACTAGGTTTTTGTATGTTGTACTGCAAAATGGATCTTGGCTGCTCACATCACGTCGTACCTCCTTTGCATTTGCGCGTGATATGAGGTACATAGATGTACACGTGCCGTATGAAAGAAGCAACTCGATCTTTGCGACCCCACCTCTCATGCCCGCGATGTAAAGTCCCTCGCGTTGGTCCCAAGTTGCGTGCCACAAGCCTTGAAAACCTCTAGTGGCTCTAATACTTCGATCGGAGATGGAATACAAGAGGTATTTCTGACGTAATTCGAAGTTCGAAGCAGAATATTTTGGGCTCACTTTTTGGGTCTTATCTTTCCCACCAAGCTCGAGCAAGGTCGACGCAAGCAACCGAGCCCTCTCATGGACGGCGACGGAGGTAGTATGAAGAAGCTCCATGCTTCCTTAACCATCTTGACCTCATGATGGGCCTATGCTCGTAGCATCCTGCAGCATGTCCCTCGATAACAATACCAAGCCCGACGGCGTGTACCTCTCGCCCGTCGAGAAGGCGCGCATCCTCACACTGCTGGGCAACATCCAAGCAGAAGTTGCGGTTCAAGAGAAGCGTCTACAAGAGCAAGCGCATCTTCTCGACTATCAGCAGCGGGAACTCGTGACGCTGCGCAAGGCCCATGGTCGCGGTAGCAAGGTCGATGTCGCCTTGAGCCCAAAGGCGCTCAAGGACATGCCCGATATGGAGCCGCACGAAGAGAGCGACTGCGCGTCTACCATCTCAGAGCCTGCGCCAGAGCCGAGCCCGACCCTCTCAGAGCCAACGTCGGGCCCGAGCGTCGTGCTCACGATAGCCGACATTCACGAGGAGCTCGAGAAGCTTCCGAACGATCTGCCTCTGCGCAAGCACGTCGAGTGGCTCTGCGACCATGTCGCCAACAATGCGGCAGCGTCCATGCAGCGCCGGGTGTCGTTGCCCAACATCAAGGCGCTGCAGCTCGTGCTTGGCAAGCTTATGGACCAAGCCACGTCCACTGCGTCGTACGTCGACCAGCTTCGTCGCATAGATGACCCCTCGATCAAGATGGCAGCGAAAGAAGAGTTCTCAACAGCAAGCAATGGTGTTCAAGCCCAGTACGAGACGCTTGCTGCATCTCACAAGGCGCTCCAAGCCGCGTACAGTGACCTGCAAGCCCAGTACGACCGTGCGTGCGGTCGTCATGCGGCAAGCTTGGAGACTACCGAGACACAACTCATGGCGCTGCATGAGCAGGAGACAACAAGATCGCTTGCAAGCAATGAAATCGCCGTCCGCTTGGAGACGGCGCAAGCCGACGCGTTGGACGCTCGGCGCCGGCTCGTCGACCTCGAAGCACAGCTCAGCTCAATGACGGACAATGCTCGCACGCTGCAAGCTCACTGCGGCGAGCTCGAGGCGTACATCGAGTACTTGACGGCGACGCTCGAGACATCGCAAGCCGACCAGGACCGCGTTCTCTGCGAGCAGCGCGAGACCATCGAGGCGCTGGAAGACACGATCGCGCAGCTTCGTGCTGCGCATGCGGCCACGATGGCTTCCCTCGAGCGCGATAAAGCACGCTGGCGACGCGAGGCGGCATCACCCACGGCCCTCCTTGGGCGACTCAAGACCCAAGTCACGGCGCTGCAACGCGATATCGCGGCACTCAAGACAGAGAATGCCCGACTGCGCGACGAGGGGATGGTCAAGGCAGACGAGCTTGCGGCGACGGCAGCGTGGCAGGCGACCATGAAGGATCTCGTCGCCAAGGTCGAGGTTGTGAACGCTGGCCTCTTGGACGACTGCCGCGCCGCCAAGGTCCGCATCGACGTTCTAGAAAGCGAGAAGGCCGCGTTGCAAGCCAACATGAACGCGCATCTTGACAACGTCCGAGCCGCGAAAGACGAGGGCGCTCAGCCGCGGTGCGCTATCGAATGCCTCGCGGTGGAGTAGTATTCTTATCCGTTGCAAGTAGATCGGCGCCATCGATCGACACGCTTGCCCGAGTGGAATCGGTCGAGAACAAGTACAAGCGAGCGCGTCACCTCTACGGCATGCTCAAGACGAGCTTTGGTCGCCTCCAGGAGAGCCACGACATGCAGAGCCGCGAGCTCGACCGGCTCCGCGATCTCGTCCGCACGCGCGACAACCAGCACGAGCCCGACGACGAGGCGCTTTTGCCCCATGAGACGAAAGAAGGTGACGCCATGACCATCCACACGCTCCACGACATGGTGAGCGGTCGGCTTCTCGAGTTCAAGTCGGCCCTCGACCAGCTTCGGCGGCGCCCAGACGCACCCGAGCACGCACCGCTGCAGCACTTTCTTGCGGTCGAAAATGTCTTTTTGTCGGCCCTCCGCGGACGCCTTCTTTTACTAACTTAAAATCGTTTTGGATGTTCTAAAACATTCATATATATTCATATTTTTCTACAAGACATTAATGTGTACTATTTGTCTTGCAGACGCATGAAGCCTAAAACAAGCCGACGTGCGCAGTCTACAGCTACCTACACAAGCGACTCGTCCACTTGGCTTCTGGCATCCGAATCTATCGACGACGATGGACACCATCGGGAAGGTAGAGTCGACACAAACGATGCCCTCATCATGATCCTTCCTCGCCGACTCGTTCGGGTGCTCGTTGCGACCCCAGACATCTCTAAACATCCTCTTCCCACTATACTCTTGCGACACGCGCAAGGACAGCAAATATCAAGGTATCGATTGCGGGTAGGCGGTGATCAGTTGACGGTCGAGAGCGCGTTTAAGAGCGCTTGGCGTTGGTCCATGACCTCCGGGTCACTCGAGCGTGTCGCTTCGTCCAGCGTCTCGAAGATCGCTTCAAATTTGTTGAATTGGACCTTGGCGCGCTCCAGCTCGTCGTTATTAAAGAGCGTGAGGGCATAGTTGAGGTGAAACATGTGGTCCCTACACGTCCATACACTATTGTCTACCGTACCCACGACAAAAAAGTAGTATACGCTTCCATCTCGATCGCCTTGTCGTACGCACTGCACGCATTCTCAAAGTCATCGAGGCGCCCGAGCGTAATCGCAAGGTACATGTACGAGCTCGGAAAGTCGGGTTTGAGGTTGATGGCCGCGCTAAAGTAGTGGAACGCCGATGCGTACTGGCCCGTGTTGAGATGCACGAGCCCGAGGTTGTACGACGTGATCCACTCGAACGGGTCCAAGTACAGCGCGCGCTTCAGGCTCGCGACCGCCTACGCCAACCCCAGCTCTCAGATGCAGTAGAAAATACAGCAGCGTGTACCGCGACAAAGCGCTGTTTCCCAAAGAAGCACATGCCAATGTTGTTCCAGAGTTGCGCCGAGTTGGGCGTCTAAATGTCGCCGTACGAATGCGCTCTTTCTGCATTTTGACAAGTAAAGTACCTGAACCGCCGCGACACGATACTTGACGAGCGCCACGTCCATGTCGCCATGGTCTTGAATGATCGAGCCCGCGGCAAGGATCGTCTAGGCATGATTGGTGAGTCGTCCGAAACAAGACGCGCAAAAGACACCTTGGCGTTGCGGGGGTCGTGCGTCATCGAGTTGCCAAGATAGTCGAACGCGCGAAAGTTCTCGCCAATGCGAAGGTACAGTAGCCCGATCGTAGTGAGCAGCTCCGGGCTCTCGGGCGAGAACTCGAGCGCCTCGAGGTAGACGTTGATGGCGGCTTTAAAGTCATCCCGAAGCGTGTGGACCTTGCCGAGCTGGAGAAAGGTCGTGTCGTGGCGGTGGACGTTGTTGGCGTGCTGGAACGCCTCAATCGCGTGGTCAAAGTCCTTGAGGTACATGTAGCAGAGCCCAATGTTGTGCGAGACTTCCCAGTCCTCCAAGCCCGGGAGCTTCTGCGTTTCTTCGTACACCTCGATCGCGGCCTTGTGCTTCCCGAGCAAGTAGAGCGACCGCCCGACCTGCTTGAGGTTGTCCTTGTTTTCGGGATTGAGGCACGTCGCTGCCTGGAAGAGCTGCAGTGACTCTTGGATGCGCCCGTTGCGCTGCAAGATGAGCGCTACGTCCATCTATCGTACCTCTGCATTACGAAGGAAGATGGACCTTTGACGTAAATGGGGAATTCGCACAGCCCGTGGTGCTCCTTTAGCATCTCCTCGATGAGCCGGAGACACTCGGTGTACTCTTGGCGCAAATACAGTTTGTGGATGAGGTAGTTCTTGGCCGTCATCGGCGGCTCCATCCGCGGGGGGCCGCGCGCGCTCAGCGGCGAATTGGTATCGTCCACGTCGCCCATTTCGACTGCTGCAAAGTGAAACCCTCGAGCCACCGTTGAGAATAGTATACGGACACGAGAAACGTCCATCCTCGTCGGCAAGCGCCAGATAATGAAGACCGTTGCTGGTAGTGTGTAGCTACCGTTGGATGTGTGACAACGGAAGTTGAGGGCCTTGGAAGATAACATAAGACGGTGTCCATGAATCCACTGCGACGCGGTTGCGATGGAGACGACCATGAGCTCCACCGACCAGCCAAGTTAACGCCAGACCGACAACGTTGTTGGGGAATATCTGGCCCAGCACACGTTGGGACTGCGACCGTAACGCAGTTGTGAGTTTGAACACAGAAGAATGATCCATGCAGGGGATGGTGGTAATCGCGAAGGCGGTGCAATCATGAAGCGTGTTGTGCGCCTGCAACTCTAGTAAGCAGACTTTTTGGACGCAGATGCCACCCTCTACCAGCTGCGTGAGCACGATGCAGTCGCGAGGTAGTGTTGCGACTCGCTACCAGCATCTGCGCGAGTTGGAGCGCAGCTACGTGAACTCTACACAACCGAGATTATCGATCCACCGTGTCAAAGGCGTGTAAGCCACCAATTAGAGTAGACAGGAGACATCGAAACGTGGGAATATACTTGTTGCATACCAAAGAATACACCTTTTCAATGCAGTACGCCGTTGAGGCTGATGAAGCTCATGCAGCAATAGTACTGCCGGCGGTCCTCGGGGATGTCGGCGTCGCCCTCTTGCTCGTCGTCGTCGAGCTGATATTGGTGCTTGCCGTGCAGCGAGAAGCGGACGCGCCATGCCAAGTCTTGCAAGAACACACACTGCGGCAGCTCAAAGCACTGCAGCTACAGTACGACTTTAGTTGCGTCCACGAAGAAGAAGAAACATCGTCGTAATACCTCCATGGCGTTCTTAATGTCGTACCGCGGTGACGAGTACACGACCGCGTCGGCCGTCGACAGGATCGACAGCGACACCTGCCGCGGTGCGTACGTGGGCTGCCCGAGTTGCCACGACGCGCGGTAGGGCACGATTTGCAGGCCCTTTAGGATGCACGAGCCGCGGACCATGTAGTCGATGAACTCGTCGCTGTTGGGGTCGCGGCTTGGCCCACTAGTGTGAAGAGATGGTCTCGACATCCATTTGATGTAGTAGTACCTGCTCCAGTAGCACTGGCCCATCGAGCAGCCGCAGACCAGCCTACACATCGGCCGTCTTTAGCAAGCAGGTTGGTATTGCCCAGCGATCTCAAGTCGCACCGTTGAATCGTATAGTCAAAGAGCGACCTGTCGTTGGCAAACTCGCGGACGCCCGGATCCTTGTACTTGACCATTTCGCGAAAGCAAAGCGACGGATGGAGCGTGTTGTCCGCGCTCTCTTCCTTTTCGCGGTCGACCGACGAGTACCCTAGTTGCATGGCATGGAACCTCGGCGCTTTGGACGCCGACGCCTACCGGCCACGTCGTGGAGAAGCGAAATGCTGTCCGTCTTGTTGCCGACCATCAAATGGTTGGCGCACGCAAAGGCCTTCCAGTCTTGAATGTTGCAGGTCGTACGGGGCGGGCGCGGGAAGCTCACGGCCTTGACGACCGACTGCCGCCAGTAGCCTACATGCGACGTGACGCCGAGGCCATGGCCCGCAGCATCTACCGCCATCGCGCGTGTGGCGCTGGAAGCACCGGCACGTGGCCTCGAGCGCATGGAGGTCGTTGTGGTCGAGGTACTCGGCGACGTAGCCCACGACCTCGTCGGGCCATGCGTCGCCGAAGATGACCTTGGACTTCTTGGCTTCCGTCATCTTCAACCAACTTGCGCTGAAGCTTCACAACTCTTTCGAAATCGATCCGGTCAAGTGCGATTCTAAAAACACGCCACCTGTCCGGACCGAGTCCAGATACCACATCGCGCGTCGCAATGTGTTTAAGGTCGTCGTCACGTTGCGCTAGGGTACTAGTACAATCCAGTGGTCCATGCCCATATTCTAACGTGTCTACTTGCAGCGTCGAAACGGAAGAGATGGCCATAGACGCGCTGCCATGACGCCAGCACATCGTTTGCCTAGTAGCACGCAACTGCAAATTCAGCGGAATTCAGTCTGCGGTTTCCTGCTCCAGTATTTCAGTACGAACGCTCGTCTCGTTAGTACCGAGGTACCAGTAGCCGGCATATTATTGTGCTGACCCGACGCTCGTGCATTGGCCACGATCCGACGAGCCTGCTGCTGCAGGAGGGTTGCGTGAAATTAGCGTCAGAACATGAGATGCGATCCAGTGCACTTGCCAACGACATACAAACACCAAGTACAAAACGTTAAGTCCGATCTTCGATTCTCAAACCAGAGCAAGGACGCAGGTGGGCAGAAGCAGGTTGGTCGCCTCGGACTGCAATGCGATCGTTGACCTTGGAGCCGCTTCTGCTCGTCTCGACCGAGAGCGTCGAGTTCTGCGGGTCGTCGTCCGTGGCGCTCTTCACGCTCACGTCCAACTGTGAGTACCCGGTGGCCTTCCAGGTCCTGCCATCCGACGACAGCCGGTACCGCGCGCAGCCCGACCAAGGCGTGTTGCAGCCAGCGACGTCGGTGGCCATCCACATTGACGCGCTCGTCAAGACAAGCGAGCTCGACACGACCGCCGACCTCCTCCGCGTCTTCTGCACGTGGGTCGAGACACCGTCGGACGCAGCCGCGCCGGCCTTCTGGACGAGCATTGCACCCGCCGAGATTCAGAGTCATTCGCTGGGCGTCGTCGTCTCGGAGCACAAGCCGTACATCCCGATGAGCAGCAATAGCACCGTGGCCAAGATGGTCTGCAAGTTGCCGGCAATTGGCGACACGTGGATCAATGGCCTCGCCAACGAGTACGACGCACGGTTCCCGCCCGACTTGGCGCCGTTCATGTCGGAAGAGGACTTTACCTCGGCCATGAAGCTCGTGAACGAAGCGCTCATCGACCATTGGCCATGTGTTCCTTGCATGTCGGTCGGGTATGGTTGCTGCATCTGCACGGGCGGGCTCTCGCTCTACTGCGCGTGGGGCCAGATCAAGGAGGCCGAGGACGCGGCCGTGCGCCAGCTTGGCCGACTCAACCGCCGCCCGTGCTTTGCAAGCCGCAACATCTCGTGGAGCCTACGCCGCGTCTGGTACCGTCACGCGAGCTGGATCGAGATCACGATGCAAGCCGTGTAGTAGCCTTTACGACTCGTTATTTTGTGTAATTACATTTTGGGAAAACGACTATCAACTAGTACTACTCTACGAACGACTCGAGCGCCGTACAATGCGACATCATTACGCATCCTCTGGCCGGAGGTGCTGGAACGACTGCATTCGATCCGGGTGGCTCCAGCTGTAGGTATGAACAATCGTGTGCGGCAGGCGGCAAAACTCTTCAAAGCTGAGCTGCCGCCGCATGCTCGGCGAGAGGTGGCTCGGGATGTCTGGCACGCACGCGTACGATTCGAGGAGCTCCTTGAATTTCTTGGACAACTTGAATTCCGTAAAGGTCGGGCCGCCGAGGAGCCCGAGCATCTCGGTGCGGGCGGCCCGGAAGAGTCCTTTGTCCAGCTCTGGGAGCTCCACAGCCGCGACCACGGACGCGATGGCCTCGGCCGAAATGGGCACCTAGCGTTTGAGATCCCATCAACATGCGGAATGCCATGCGAGAATTGCGAGTACGCGCTTGGAAGCACCGAGGCTCAAGTAGTCGTTGACGATCGTCCGCGCGTTTTCCGGAGCTCGTCGTAGTCCATGGACGCAAAGCCAGACACGAATTCTTCAATCTCTTCCAAGAGACCGAGTCCGTTCATCATGGTTCTACGACCCGGTTCATAAAACGACAGCGGGCGGTAGGTGTACCGCGTTGCTTCGCTGTAGTTGGTCGGTCTCGACTCGATATAGACGAGCCATAGCTCGTGCGCTTCGTAGTGATCGATGACATCTTCGATGCGCGCGAGTTCCTGGAGATTTCGGAGCAGAAACTCGGAGAAGACTTCGCGCAGCGTGGAGAAGAGTCCATGGAACGCAAGTGGTGTCATTGCCAGCAAGATCGAGTCTTCGGCCGCGGTTGCCGTGATGAGGCTCTTGCAGTGGAGCATGACGGAGATCTCGCCGCAGTAGCCGCCGGGCGGCAGCGTCACGTACGACTTGCCCGTCGGAAATGGGTACTCGACCTCGACGAGGCCATTCAAGACGATATAAAACACTAGGAACATGGTAAGACCGCGAGACTTTTGAGTACAAACGGCAATACTTGGTTCGTCGTCTTCGTGGATGAACGTCGTGCCTTTTGCGACTTCGGTGAGCGAGCCAGCTTGGGCCATGCGGCACTGGTCCTCGCCCTTCATAGCAGCGACAAAGTTGTGCACGTTGTGCTTGGTGGTGATTTGCAGCAGGCGCGCAATGATGACTAATACAAAGACACCTTGTCCACAAACATGTGTTGCATCATCCCATGCGTACCTTCTTCGAGCGCCGACTTGACATCCGGACAGACTTTGATAAAGTTGCGAAAGGCCGGGGCTTCAATGTACACCAAGAGCGAGGTTTCGACCGCTTTGACCGTCGCACTGCGCTTGACGTTGAGCAAGAGCGAGATCTCGCCAAAGTAGCTGCCGTTCGCGAGCCGCCGAATGAGCACTTCGCTCATCGCGAGCGACGGCCGGTGGCGCTCGAGGCGGCGCTGCGATATGGACTTGGACGAGACGCGCAGCGTGGGTTTCGCGGTCTGGTTGGCGACCGTCACCTGCAAAAGGCCTTCGATGCAGATGTAAAAGCGGTCGCCGAGGTCGTTCTCTCGGCACACAACGTCATCTTTCTGCACAACGAGGAACGAGCAGAGACCCGCAAGGCCGAGGAGCCGCGTGCTCGTCACGTCTGCAAAGAAGGGGACACCAGCTACTTGAAAGTCATTCCAGCCGTCCACAATGCAATTCGATACCGAGATAGTCGACAACTTGTTCGTCTGCAATCGACGAGATGAGCTGCCAGTCGTCCGTGGCCGACTTGGTCGCGCGGTTGATTGTCAAATGGTACGTGCCCTACAAATGAAGATGGTTGATGCGAATCGCGTTGGAGTTGCGTCGTCGTACGTCACGAATGTGTTTGGAGCGGATTTTGAGAAAACGCTCTCGGTTGAGTCGCAAGACGACGCAACCTTCCTTCTTGTCCGCCGTCACCTACCAACGACCGTACTATTGTGCCGAGGCCGATCGAATCCTCGTACGGTGACGAGGTCGAGCATCGCTGTGACGTTCTTGCCACCGGCGTAACTGGCTGCCGCCGTGGACGACTTGCGCTGCATGATGGCCGTGGCTTTCGTGACGTTGGTCAAGATGTCGCCAACGCGCTTCTTGCAGAGGACTTCGGTGACCTTGACCTTCTTGTGCGCGGTCTGGGGCACGATCGTACTCACGTCCGCACTGCCTTTGGCGACGATGACGAGTTCGTGCTTCTGAAACGCGATCGGTGCGCCGGCTTCGAACTTGATGGTGCCAAAGCAAAGTGCAATGTCGTGGAGGACTTCCTTGTTGAGGAACATCGCGAACGGCGTGTTCTCGAGCACGTGCAGCCGCTGGTGCGTCGGGACGTACGCGCTCACGTGGTTGCCCATGCCCGTGAGCGACTAAGAATAGCACCGTGATGTAGTAGTTTTTATATTCGTCAATAAATAGTCTACACAATCGTCGTAACCAACGTGTCCTTTTTGGCGCTCCGAGTTGAACCAGTTTTTGCTTCAATTCATCCCCGCAGCGAAGACGCCTGCACTGTCTTAGGCATTACCGTACCGAGCAGTGTCGAGACTGTGGATAACACTGCGAAGGACGATGTGAAAAATGCAGGTGGGGTTACGCAACGTGTACTAGTAGCAGTGCTGATTGGAACGGAGTGAAATGGCATAGTATTAGTGCGCGTACTGTCCTTGGATTCTGATTGGATGCGAACAATGCAGGTAATGCACCGGTATAGCATCTTCTAGGCGCGGGTGATGCGGGACTATTGCTCGAGAGAGCATTCGCTTTGTGCCCACATGCGCACTTCGATGGTCTCCCAACCCAATGCCGGCAGAAGCCTGTTTCCAGGGCACGTTTCGGTATTTAACCTGGTTTCAAACTTTACTGTCCAATGTAGTGCGCACACTATATCATACCACTAATTATAGTATGAGCGATTGGCATTTATAGTGTGTGGATTCAAAAACACGTTGTTTCTTTTGAATTTACCGTAAAAATACACTACATTATGCGGAAACACATGGCATTATGCGGATATCTACGCGCCATGTCGAAATCACTGTATCGGATTTGTCTTGAGGAGCATTTGCTTGAGCCTACATGAGGAACGCGAGCTTTTGCACACGTAGCAATGCCAAAAATACGGTCAATAAGTGGAATTAAGACCGTACTTTTACAGGATCAAATTCTACAGTACAGTTCAGTTCTACTTTGTTTTCAAAGTTGACATCACAAATGACTTTGATGATCGTATGTGACCACGTCCGTTGACTCGGGATGTCGGCCAGAAACTCGAATTGAGTTTTGAGTTGCTGGCTCTTGATGAACGTCCACCGTTGCTATTCCAAGACGGTGTGAGCGGACGCTGGTGTTATGAGAAGTCATTTGTTTTCTATTTTTTATCCATTTCTCGATTTTACACTACTTTATGCGCAAAATACATCACCGACTTCGAGCCGCCTACATGTCGATTCTTGACACGCCGAGTACAAGAAAGCCATCCAACAAGTAGAGCTCTCTTCGCAGGCATAGCTGTAGAGCACTGGTTGCATCGATGGGACGTGGCGAATTCCTCCGACAAAATAGGCGAACTCTTTGTAACAACGAAGATAACGCGAAACACGTTCATATATAAAATAGACGAACGATCGTAGCATACAATATCCGTCACTAGTAGTTGGCACTATGCAGAGTGTTCCGAGGCCGAGTGCTATCATCTTTTATTGGGTTCGGGCGTCTCCGGCTCACCAAGTGTGATGGCATTGGCGTCTTCTTGGAACGAGTGGTCTTTGAGGTCCTCAAAAGGCCGACCGGCCGTATCGGGCTGCGTCTGATAGAGCAGCTGCGTCTCCGAGCCCGAGGTATATATCTATGAAGGGCGTCTCTCCTCGGAAGCGGTCAATCCTGTCGTCAACCGCTCGTGTCCGTCCTCTGCGAGACTTGCAATCGATTGCACGTCTCGACGGATGCAAATTGTGTATACTGTATACTACAACAACGATAGCGCGAATCACGTTCATGTAGCTCGACCCAACTTTTTCAACCTGGCTCGTGCAGTCTAGGGTTGATGTGTTGTAGTATCTAGCAATACGAAATACAGTGGAAACGCTTCTACGCCTTGGACGCACGGTACGCCGCCTCCTTGCCCGCGGCGCGGTACTTGGCTTTCTTCTCGGCCTTGTGCACGTCGGCAAACTTGGCTTCTTCGCGGGCCTTGCGCTTGAGGTTTTCCTTGGACCGCTCCTTTTGCTTGGCGACGCGGATCGCATTCTTTTCGCGGCGGAGCGTGTTGACTTGCTGAATGAGTGCGTACTTCTTGCGTTCCTCGGGCTCGAGAACGACCGCGCGCTTGGTGACATACGACTCGGTCTTCTTGCCCTTCTTCTTGTCCAACTTGGGCTTGCTCGCAAACGGGAGCTGCGCCTGGAGCTTGGCCGGCACGCGGAGCGGGTTGAAGATTTTGGCCTTGCGCTCGATCGGCTTGTAGACCGAGTCGGGGTTGACGGGAATCGGGAGCTGATTTTGCTGCCGCAGCTCGCGCATGGTCTTCATGCGGCGCCACTTGGGATCGAGAAGCGACGTGACCGGGTTGTACAGCAGCTTGGGCTCGACCGGGACCCACGTGCGGCAAAACACAATGTCCGACTTGAGAATCTTGTCTTCAAACGTCGCACGGAAGTCGCCCTTGCCGCCGCGCTGCGCTTTCTTGACCTGGCCACGAATGCCACTGACCGTGCGGAGGCTCGCGCCCTCAAACTTGGCGACTTCGAGCTCCGTGTTGAACATGCCCTTGATGAACGCCGTGTTCTTGTGCACTTTGGTCGGGTGGCCAATGAGCTTGAGCTTCTTCATCACCGAGAACGTGTGGTCGAGCTCGAGGACGACGCCGGTCGCGCTCACGCGGAAGCCGTCGACCTTGTTGGACATGTTTTGGAAGGCCATGACACCCGTGTTGGGCGGGCAGATCGGCGCGTAGATCGTCGCCGAGCAGTGCATGTGCTCGGGTGTGTACTTGAGGTACCGATGGCGCTCGTTCTGGTCTTCGATCGAGAAGAGCGGGAGCGACTGGAACCGCCGCCAGCCAATCGAAAACACGAGCGGGTCGTTGGCCTTGAGCACCTTGCGGTGCCAGCGGTGCTTCTTGATGCGGAGACGCATGAGGCCAAGGGCGTGTTCGTGCGGGAGGAGGCCGCCGACCACGATCGGCGTCGTCGGGTTGGCGCACGTGACAAACTCGCTCGGGACACCGTGGATCTCGATGCGCACGTAGAGCCCGTTGCGGAAGCCCTCGAGCTGGAGACGCGTGTCTTCGCCTTCCTTGCCAAACTCTTCGGCGTTGCGAAGCGCTTGGGTTTCCTTGAGACGCTTGGCCTCGGCCATGATCTCGGTGATCTCTTCGTCCTCCTCTTCCTTGTCCTTGTCGTCGTCCGAGTCCAAGTTGGCGCGCTTCCGCGCCTTCTCTTCGCCGATGCGCTTCCGCATCTCTTCGGGCGACTCGTCTTCGGGGTGTCGTCGTCGCTGCCAACGTCGTCGTCGTCGTCGTTCGCATCGTCGTCCATGCCACGATGGACTTCTCCCGTCTCCAGGTCCTCAAACGACCCATCGACGTCATCGTCACCCATGTCGACGTCGTCGTCACCGGCCGTCGGCTTCTTCCACGAGCCCGTGACAAACTTGTTGCGGAGACTCTCGAGGAGGTCGGGCATGTCCCACGCCTGGAGCTCGGCCGGAACGTACTTGCTCGAGTCGAGGCTGTTGATGTCATCGCCATCGTCCGCGGCCGACGCCGACTTCTTGTCCTTCTTCTTGTTGGCGGCGTTCTTGGGCCGGAAGAAATCGTCGTCGTCATCGTCGTCGTCGTTCTCACTGTCGTTGGCGCGGGCAGCATCAGCGTCCGCAATGTGCAGCTTCTCCGTCGCACCGTACACGAGCTCCATGAGGTTGATGTCGCTCTGCTCGCGCTCGAGAAAGTTCATGGCCGCGCGCTCGACAAGCTTGTCCTTCCAGCGCATCTGCGACGCCTCCGCCGACGCCGGCGCTTCTTCTTCCTCGTCTTCGTCCTCATCTTCGTCTTCGCTGTCATTGTCGTCCGAGGACGAGCCGTCACGCATGGCTTCGTCGTCGTTGCCCGAGTCGGCCTGGTTCATGTCAAAGACAGCGCGGCGACGCACGCGCCCCGACGCGTCCGTCTCGATACTCTCCTTCGGGTTGGACTTGCGCGCCTTGGACGCGTCCTCGTCATCATCGTCGTCATCTTCGTCCTCGTCGTCGTCGTCGTCGTCATCGTCGCTGTCAGCGTCATCTTCGTCGTCCTGGACGTCGTCATCGCTGTCGAGCTCGTCCGCGCGGATCGCCGCCGTGTTCTTGAAGAGCGACATGGTTGCGCCCTTGAGACGCTCGTCAATGCCGAGGCCCGACTCGATCTGCTGGAGACTCTGGACCATGTCCGTGCCTTCGCCGCCCTTGCCTTGGACGGTCTCGTCGCCGTCGCCCTCAATGTCGTCCTTCTTCGAGTAGTTGACGGTCCCGAGGTTGATGTACACGGCGTCCTTGTCAAACATAATGTTGCCGACGCTAATAGCATTGATATCAGTGCATGCCACCAATATATGGATGTCATTCGTACTCGGACATGGGCGCGTAGAGCATAATGTCCTTCTGCGAGAGATGCTTCTTGACCTTGTCGCTGCTCTTGGACGGCAGCGGGCACGGGTCCGGGAGCGACGTGACCGACTCCATGTAAAAGTCGCCGGCGCCGGCGACGTGGACCTTCATGCCGGGCTTGAGGTGCGTGCCACGGAGGTACCCGTACAGCGTGATCTTGCGATCGCACACGGGGTTTTGCTGGATCGCGTCGGGGTGCGTCACGTCTTCAAAGCGGTCGACAAGCAGATACGGGTGCGAGTTGCGCCATGTGAGCGGGCGGAACTTGATGCGCGCAATGTACAGCATCATGTTGTTGATTTCGCCCTTGGGGTACTAGATTCGGATGTGAGCAATAAGAAATGAGAATTGGGCGAACCCACCTTGTTGGAGACGATGCCGGAAAAGTAAAAGAGCTTGGCGCCCTGGTAAATTTCGGTCCAGAAGCGGCTCTTGAGGCGCTTCTTGGTCTGGCGCAGACTCTTGTTGTTCTTGAACTTGTCGAGGTGCGTGAGGATGCCCATGACCTTGGGGAAGCCCGAGACCTATGCCATCGTGAGCATCGATTGAGACGAATAGGGACTCGGGTCGTACTTGAAGGATGTTGAGGAACTCGAACGTCTCCATCTCGAAACCAAAGCTAGCGTCGACCATGAGCAAGACGAGGTCGGCAATCTTGGCCAGATCCTAGACGCCGTCCTGAGCACCTCGTGTCCATGTACAGAAAAGGCGTACGATCATTGCGTTGAGGTCGTTGGGGCACTCGAAGAACGTGATGCGGCGGTCCTTGCCGCTAATGACCGTGACCGGGCCCTTGATCTCGCCAATGTTGTGGCGCGTGTAGCGCTTGACGAGCGACCGGATGAGCGTCGACTTGCCCGAGCCAGGCGGGCCCATGACGACGACCGAGACAGGCGGCGGCGTGTCCTCCATGCGGTCCACCTGCGGCACGTACTCCTTTTGGTGGGCCTTGTCAAGGTTGCGCTGCGTCATGCGCTTGGCCTTGCCAATCTTGGAGACGCCAAAGGCCTTCGGGTTGTTCTTGGCATTCTTGGCCTGCTCGTTCTTCTGCGCGTCGTTGCGCTTCTTCTTGTTGACCTTGGCGCCGCTCGTGGACTTGCGGTGCTGCTTGGTGCGCTTGCCCAGGAGGTCCTTGTCCATGGTCAACTTGATGCGAATATGCTGCCAGGATCACCAACCACCAGGAATCGCACGCTGTGATTGGCCATCAAAAACGACTGGGATTGGTGCAAAACCTTTCTCTTTTCAGCCAATCAAACGTGAAACACCGCGCTAGAAGACTGGCGCCAAAGCGTCGCGGTGAGCCTAACGATATAAAATGGATGCAGGTACACCGTAGGCAGCACATCGTGGTCTCCGACCTAATCATCATCTTGATCGAGTGCACAGCAGAGGAACTCACCGGTATTCCCTTGCCCGACCATCGAACAATTGACCTTGAACGCACAAGCAGCTTCGGGTACTACTTCAAGCTTTGCCATAGGCTCCAAGCGGTTAAAGAGCTACCTGGTAGTATTGATTCTTGACCTGTCGAAGGGGTTTGCTGTAAACGAAACAAAATACAGAACCTAGTACTACTGCACCATTCTTCTGTGAAAATATCCATGGACAATCTCATCTCGTCGCTGCAATTGCTCTTGACGTGATCAACCACGAAAAGAAGGAAGGCTTGAAGGGGCGCCGGTGGGCTTCGCTGGACCCGGTTCGATGTTCGTCAAGCCTAAGGTCTCAGTCCTCGTCTCTCCTAGGTGGCATGTCCCGCGTTGGTTACATCGCGGTGGGTTCGATAGAAATAGTGCGCTCGCTTACAAATGCCAAGGTATAAAAACATGTTTATTTAATTATGTGTTTTGGAAGATCTGTCGCACCCCGATTATTACACATCCGGGTCTGCGTCAACACACGTTGTTTTTCACACCATTGCCATACAAAATCTTTGTATAAATGCACGTGGGTGCGTGAAAAACATCGTGTAAAATAAAAACCCACAAGCCAAAAATCTTGCGTATTCACGATGGCGGCTTTTGCATCATCCTCCATTTTCGCTTTTCCCGACTCGACCCAACATGGTGCTCCAGCGCTTCGGCCTCGAGCTGCGCACGTGGCCAGAGCTCAAGCAGCACCTGCTCTTTGAGCTCAAGCTCGCGCTCTGCGACTGGAAGATCCTGCTCTTCGGCCTGCTCTGGCAATGTACGACACCAAATATCATCGTCTTCTTGTGACTCACATTTCGTCTAGACCTGCACAACATTTTGCACAACTTGGCGTACTGGATCCAGTCGCGCTTGACGCCCGTGCAGCGCACGCCGCTGTACGACGTCGGCTTCAACCTCTTGCCCGAATTCACGTACGGCGACGACGCTTGAGTTGGCGGCTGAAAATGACACCGACTTGTAGCGAGTCGCAGGCCAAGGTGTCCGAGTACCTCGTGTTTGGCTGCATCTTTGGCCCATCGATCGTGCTCCTTGCGTCGGTCCCGTTCATCAAGCCGAAAGAGAACGGCAACGTCCGCTACGTCGCGGTCATTGCGAAGCGCTTCCTCTTCCATACGGCCATGTGCTTGGTACCTGCAAGTTTGACGGGGCACGCGAGCTGAGACAGAATTCTTTATCTAGTTCTTCCGCTGCTGCTCGTTCCTCGTGACCGCGCTCCCGGGCTCGGCGCCGCACTGCCGCCCAATGTTCAACCAGACGTGCTTGGATGCGAACCCGATCAACCCATTCTCGTGTGAAGTGCCCAACCCGGATTTCCAGCCGCCAACGACGACGTCGTATTATTTTTTCCACATTGATGCGCTGAACGGTGCGAGGACGAGGTTGCGAGGCGTGTTTTGATGGTGACGGCGTAGGCTGCGGCGATCTCATGTTCAGCTCGCACACCATGTACACCATGACGTTCATCCTGACGCTCTTCAAGTACTGGAAGAGCACGGCGCTGCTCGTCTTTATGCTCTGCATCCAAATCGCGATTGCCTTTTGCATTGTGGCGGCGCGCAAGCACTATACGCTGGATGTCATTTCGGCCCTCTACATCGTCCCGATGGTCTGGTTCCTCCAAGACGCGTACTTTGCCGATATCAACCACAAGGACCAAGGCGTGACACCTGAGAACATTCAGAAATTCTACCACATGCCCATGCCGGCCGACGACGCCGCGCGCATGACCGCCAACGCGCTGGAAGACGGCACGGACGAACGGCTCTCGAGCTTCTCGCCGTCCGAGGCGCTCACGTCGCAGTACAACACAGCATCCGACGACCCGAGCAAGGTGTCGCCCGTTGTCTAAAGAGTAGAAGACGACATCGTGTCGACTGTTATCTGAATGAGATCGCCTCGTATTTAGCCCCGTCTGATGTGTGTTCGCGGCTTGATTCGGTCCATTGCGCACTGTACTTGGCGATGGCCAAAATTCTGAATTATACAGGAAATTTTTTGAGACTGTGTTTCGTCGATTGTCGTTGCGGTTACAGGTTGTAAAGTACTACATGCGCGTTCATGTCTGGCCCTCGCGTCTGCACGGCCCCTCTCTCCTTGTCACTCGGCCTCGGGATCGTCGACGGCGACTCGTCACGGAGGCGCTCGGCGTTCTCAGTGTCCTGGTGTCCATCGGCCTCGTCTGCGTCGCGCTCGACATCTTTGCCTCGTACCTCTCCACCGATTTTTTTGTGCCCGACTTTGGCGCCACGGTGCACGTCCTGGTCACTACGCTGAATCATCAGCTCGCACTCAGTGGCACTGGCGCCTTGGATCTGATGTCGCCACACGCTGCCTACCTTACGTCGCTGCCCCGTGCACCGAGCCCTGCGTATGCGCGCCTCCTCATGTACGACGAGCTCACGACCGTCGAGAGCGCGGTCCGCGGTCTTCGGCAGCTCGCGTCGTCTCGCGTCGTCAAGATGGTGTCGCCGTACTGCTGGGTCGACTTGCAAAAGCGGTGGGAGCTGGCCTACACTGTGCAACGGCAAGCGCGCTGTTGGAGATGGGATGCGACCAATGGCGCGGTGCACCTCGAGACCGTTTTGCGCAACATCCAGTGGAAGTCCTTCCTCACGTCGACGCAAGGCCGGTTTCTCTCGACGATCGGAGCGCCCATTGCAGAGTCGAGCGCTGATGGTGCTGCGTGGCTCGCGGCACTCGAGACACACAAATGGGTGCCGGAAGGCGATGAAGTCGCGCAATGGCAGCGACATGGCATTGACCGCTTTACGCTCCAGTATGGAACGGGCTACGACATTGGTATCTCGGAAACAATCGAGATCGTGAACGCGCTCGGCCAGCGCCTCGTGCTGCCGCTCCAGGCCAAGCCGACGCTGAATCGCTGGGCGTTCCGGACAACCAATGTGCTTTACAACCTTCTCTACAACGACTTGTATGCAATTGGGACCAATCAAAGCCTCGTGCGGGGCACCCGCCGCTACTTTGGCGAGATCGATCCCCACCAGATCGAGACGTATTGCCAAGGCTACCCCCTTCGTCCATTGCAGCAGATCCTTCATGATGGTATCGGACCTCTAGGCAACATTGACATCAAGTGGGTACCCGCACCACGCCGCTTGATTCGCGCCGTGAGCCTCTTTCACGCAGCCCTGACCGCGCAGCTGCTTGCGAGCGCATTCGAAAAGCTCGGTCGCACGACGTTGTATCCAACTCCTTTGCGCTGGATGGACAAAAGTCTCCGCTTTTTCACGGGCAACCCGATGTGTACTTTTGGGGGACCCATGTCATTTGTGCAGCAAACACTCGGCTTTGACGATGTCTGCGGCGCTCCAGCCCCCTTGACGCTCGAGTGGCATGCCTACAATGCGCTGTTTGCTCTCGCTTTAAACCCGACACACGCAAGTACGGCGTGTGCACCGTTCGTCGAGCCTGGTGCGTGTCAGAGGCTTCTTGCGGACGCTCTGGCCCTCCGGGATACGTTGCATCTTGAGACGCCACCCGCGTCCTGGATCGATGACGTGGCAGCGTACAACGTCGGACTGTTTCAAATGCTTGTGCGCAATACATCAGCAATCGAGCTGGACCTGCAGCCACTCCTATCGCCAGACTTTGAGTTCCTCGGCGCCATGTACCTCTACGACTGGGCACATAATGAGCGAGAAGTGGTCCAGATTCAAGGCGACGCGGCGTCCTTCACACTCATGTCGTCTCTGTACCTTCCATTGCCACGTTCACATGACGACGCTGCGGCACCCAAGAGTTTGGGACCGTATCTCTGCTTCCTCGCGATGGTCACGTCGGCCACCCTTGCCATCACTGGGGGGTTGCTCCTCTGCGTTGGGTGGCGCACACGAAGCGCCATTTCCCACGACTGGTGGAGCTTTGTGCCGCTCACGGCTTCGGTGTGGGTGAGCCGCAACCTCCTCGTCTTACGTAGCGTCGCCGCCATTCTATGCTTGGCCACGGTGCCCATTAGCACAACGACGACGAGGAATGGCTTTGTGCGGCTTGTCGAAGGGCCGCGCTCCATCTGGGTGTCTTGCATCCTGGCCCTCGAGAGTCTCTGGCTCATGCTCGTCGCCCACAATGTGCTACTGCCACTTCAGCGTACGACTGCGAACACATCGCCGTTGCACGCGATCTTTGGCTGGTGTGGGATTCTTGCGCTCGACCAGTTGGCCCCACCGACGCTGTCTGCATCGCTGAATCGACGGTGCGACTCGGTCAACATGGACTCGATGGTGTACTGTACGAGCGGCACTGTGCACGTCGGCAGCTTTTGCCGCGTGCTTGTCGTCCTAAGCATCGCCGCCTTCTTCGTTTGCACGTCGTTCATCATGGCGCTTTGTCCTTGGTCGTCCCACGCTGAGACGCCCCGCCCAAACGCGATCTTGCCGCTGCTATCTCCTTGGCGCGTGACCCTCGGTGGGCACGCAGTGAGTGCGACAGCCGCGGTCATGTGTGGTCTCTTGCCCCTGCGTTGGCGCGGTCGCAGCTACCTCTTTGACGTCAAGCTCTGGCTCCTTCTGCGAGCGGACGACCGGGTCTTTGACGATGGCGCGGATGGAGACATTGTACTTCCTTTCAGCGCAACGCCAAGCGCGACGAGCCAAGGAATTGGCTCTTTGACGTTAAAGCACTCGTCCTGGGAACGGTTGCTTCGAGTAGCCGGCGTCGCGTACATTGGCCTCACCCTCTGGAGCAACGCTGCGTACTTGGGCGTATTGCAGAATTCGCTCGCAAACGATCTTGGCTGGGCGGGCTTCAACGCGACGGGCATGCACGCGTTTCTGGCCAACACGTTCAACGCTCATCTGCTCACGGCGTTCGACGCGCCGGTTTTTCTGCATGACGCATCGCTCGCCGACCCGCTGCAGCCATACAATAGCTCGAGCACCACGGTAGCAGGGTACCCCACCGTGGCGCGGCGGTATCTTCTGAGCACAGCGCCACCACTCGACGATCTTGTCGCGGGGCTTCGATCTATGGACCCGTGTCAGCTGCCGTGGATGTTTACGCAATACTGCTGGCTGGACATGGACCAGCGTTGGGAGATGGCGAGCACTCACGTCCGTCAAGCACGCTGTGGTGAAAATGCGGCGAACGGCGCGCTGTACCTCGAGACAAGCCTACGCAATGTGCGCGACTGGGCGCGGTGGCGACGTTGCTGGGGCGACTCGTTTGACATTGGGTTTCGTCGGTACCTGGAATCGTCCACCGCAGGTCGCATGTGGCTCGACGAGATACTAGTAGCACCCCGCAGGCGCTCTCGGTATCTGATGAAGTAGCGCACTGGCGCGCACACGGCATCACCCATTTTGTGCTGCAGTGGCAAAACTTTAAAGACACGGGCCTTGATGACGCGATGGTGATTTCGTCCGCGCTTGGCTTGTCCTACATGCTGCCCATCAGCCAGCGCGCCGGTGCCATGCACTTGGATCGCCAGACGTCACATCGTTTTTACTGGGCCTTGGCGAGCGACCTCTGGGCGATCAGTTCGAATACAACACGCATCGGCGGGCGGTCGCTCCTTCGGCAAAGTCCCGACTTTGCCTTTGCCAACGCGACACGCGCCAGTTTGCTCTTTGAAAACCTAACCCTATCGTTCCCACTTCCCGGCGGCCTGCACCTCTTGAATGCGTCGATCGGTCCCTTTGGTGCCGTCGACATGCTCTACATTAGCTGTCCGAGGTCCCTCCTGGACTTTTACGACGCGGTGCGACGGTCCATTGCGACCAAGACAACGGAGAACCTGCAAGCCCAACGGCAGCTTTTAGCGCTACCAACAAAACCGTACATTGGCCACGTGCCCATGTCTCTTTTGAACGACCCGGACGTTGGTATCGTTGGCGGGGACCTCACCTGCGGCAACGACATTCAAGTGTCGCCACCGTCCGGGGCACTCTACGCTCTCTTTGGCGCCGACTCGCTCTGCTCGTGGTGGCACTTGGAGTACTTTACACCGTCCAAGCTTGGTCTTATTTTTGCACTCACCGGCTTTGACGCGGGCCATTCGATGCAACCGGAGACGGACTTGGACGCGTTCTGCGCTCGCGATGTGTACGCCGAGGCAGCGTGCGTCGCCATCTACAACGCGTCGTACACGTTGGCGACGAGCTCCCTGTGTCGGTTGACGGCGTCGCTGCGGTCTCTGGCGACGACTGCTGAGTCGGATGCGCGCGCGCTGGGTATCCAAACCATACAATATCTTGTCAAGCCGTACAACAGTTCCAATATTGCGCTCTTCCAGGTCAACATTTTGGACGAAAGCGACCGCTCGTGGGTCTTTTTCGGATGGAACTACTTGGCCGAGTGGGTCGTCGGGCTCCGCGAAGTCGTCTCGTTCCAAGGCGATGTTGGCACGATAACCACCATCTCGAAACAATCCAAGCCCATGACGCTTGCGATCGACGACGCGGGTATCCCTACCCGCCTCTCCTTCGTCTGCCAGCAGTGCGTACGCTACGTCACGGGTACGATCATGCTCGGCGCAGCCGTCGCCGCCCTCTACGCTCTGTTTGTTTGCCGCGGCGCGTACGAAGGCGCGAATCTCTTTGCGTTGAATCGACTCGTCGGGCATGCGTGGGTCGGCCGCGCGTTG